>NC_067237.1:10872083-11177500 GCF_019924925.1 Ctenopharyngodon idella
TTTTGAGACAGTATTTTGCAATCAGGTCGTCGTTGTCTGCTTCTTTTGTGCAGTACTCTGTTAATAGACTGTAATTCCGCAAAAACAAATTTACAGCTTGGTAACGTGACAGCCAACGAACAAGCAAACACAATCCCAATAGCTTCATAGCTGAATATGTCAGACAATTTAACTGATTTACAAGGACCATCACTTGTATCCGTTTGAACTATTTCATTTAGCCATTCTTGTTTGAAAGTCAACCTTTTTCTTAAGATGTTGTAGAAGTAAAGTCTCTTCTTTTCGTTTAGCCATTGCTGCTAAAATGCCATAGATGATAAAATCAGTCTTACACATATTCAGCAAGGTACACATTCCCTACACATGAGGTTAAACTACTGTCAGTCTTGATGCAGTGTTGAAAATGATTCTGTCACATATACAAGGCAGACACACTCAAGCATGAGATGTCTGCTCAAGATGGTAATAAATTCACTCAGGGAGAGAGAGACAATGAGAGAGAGAGAGAGAGATGGCAGTGAAAATATGACGTTAAACAACATGTCTTTGTTGTAATATTGGCTGTCAAAAAAAAAAAAAAAAAAAAATATATATATATATATATATATATATATATTTTTTTTTTTTTTTTTTTTCCCCAGTTCTATATTCTGCATTGTGTTTCTTTCTTGCGTTCCCTTTGCAAATTCTCTCTATTTACACTTATCCAGAATACATGTTCATTGTAAGTAATATAAGACTGAGGTGGGCCGCATGTGTCTATACTGTGCATTTGAGAAGACAGGATGGTCCACTGTTTCTTAGTCTTAATTCTGAGGACACAGAGTTCTTTAGAGACCCAGAAAGCACTGCTGATCATATCTCTTCACTTCATTATCTCTCTGTCAAGGTCACAGTGAAGATAGAGGAAGATACTGCTCTTCCAAAGTATAATTCTACAAGAAAGTCTTTATACTGTGGTCTTCTTTTGAACTAAAAAGAGTTTCAAATGGAAAGTGTGTGTGTGTGTGTGTGTGTATATATATATATATATATATATATAAATTTTAAATGGAAAGCGCTATATATATATATAATTTAGCGCTTTCCATTTAAAATTGTATATATATATTTTATTTATTTATTTATTTTCCTGGTTGTTGATGACATTTCTTACACACACACACACATATATATATATATACACTTAGATATTAATGGACTGTTTTTATTGCTGTGCCTTTAAGTAGCGACAAAACTGAAGTAGCAACAGACCTTTTATTCTGCATAATATGACATGAACATTCCAATAATGGATTATCGTTAAAAAAGAGAGATAAAGAGAAAGAGAGAGAGAGAGACTTTTTTCTATACATTGGTTGTTGATTGGATTTTGATCGCTGCATTGCTGATCATGATTTTGACTATCGATACATCTGCCCTTTCCAATGAATACAAGAATGCACAGTATTCTCAGAATACTTAATCCAGTTAGCCTATCACAATTAGAAGATCTGGCATCTGTCAAATCATCTCGGATATATTAAGCGAGGTATGAAGAATGGACCCCTGGTCTGTTCTCGTCATTGTTTAATGTGTTGTGTATGTTTGTATTACCTGAAGTATATCCTATTTTACTTTCATGGATTAAAGACTAAAGAAGTTATCATTCTGAGCCATTTGTGTTGGATTGCTCAGCAGTGTGACAACTGCACTATTATGTAGATATTGTTGAGCACTTAACCTAACCACTAAACATTAACCACTTCTCAGCAACATAAAACACAAAGCAAGATAAAGTAGTCCAAAAACATATACTGCCCCGCACACCTGACCAGCCAAGGCTGATCACACCGGTGTGATCATATGTGTCAAAGGGTTAAAGGTACAATATGTAATCATTTTGTCCGCTAGAGGTCACTAGAAGCCTATTGAAAACAAAGGCGTAGCTTGATGACGCCAAGTTTGAGCGCGGAATCTTGGGACATGTGGTCTCCATCTCAACGGACGGTGCAAAAGAATAGGGATTGGAGTCGGGAAGAAATCATGTTCATGGATGCAATTATTAACGTTACTGTAGTATGAAGCAGAGCAGGGCCGAGTGTTGTGGGAGCTGAACGAGGCTGCTGGAGCGATTGCGCAACACACGCCTCACAAGCAGCAGAACTTTTATTATAACACAGTCGCCGGCGCTGCTTCCGCTTTTTGAGGTAACACAGCTCTGTTTATTATTAGATACATTTGATAATCTGCATCTGATTATGCTATGTTAGCTATTTGACAAAATAGTGTTTTCTCTGAGGCATGGTAAAGCATGGTACTCGAAAAAAATCAAGAAAATTGATTTAAACAATAAGACTAAACGTGTTGAGCTATATATCAAAACAGATGTTCCCTTGTCTATTAAAATGTGTAATATTTTAAAGCGTCTTTGGTGTTTCCATGGTTTCTACAAAATAAAACCGGAAACTGAGGCAGACCGAGGGTTAACGCGGGTATGACGCAATTGACAGGCAACTCCTCACACGTCCCAGAGCCTTGGTTAAAATTGCAATTTTCTCACGATTTACAAATAGTTGGAAACATTTGGGATATTGTAAGTACTCAAGTGAACAAAATATATAACTAGTCTAGTGGTTTTTGGATATTTTACTGCAAAAATATTATATATTGCACCTTTAATTTTCTGTCCCACTTTTTGAACATAGACATGAAAATGACTTTTCTAACTTCAATTGTTAAAAATCTTGAATACTACTGAGCACAGACAGAAGTTTGGTATCTTTTTAAAGGGAACAGTTCACAGATTATTGTATAAGTAAAAAAAGTTGTAAAAGTAAAGTTTAAAAAATTTATAGAAGTTTAAGTTTATGAAAATTTAAAATATATAAAATATATGTTTAAATTTTATATAAAATATGTATTTCACAAAACATGTTCAACACTAAACACTTCAAGAAAATCAAAGCTAAATATCTGACCAAGTTCTTTGTCAAATTTTTGGTTTATATCTCAAAAAAAGAACTTTCAGTAACATTTTTTTGTGCGCAGTACCAAACTTTTTCACTAGATGACATTCAAACTCCACCGGTGACCATATATGGACTCTTCGATTTTCATATATGGTATGAGTGATCTGTACTATATTTCTCCATACTTTTCTAAATATTTATGAAGTAGACATTGTATTCAGAAGTAGTTTTGGCAGTAATGTTAATATTTGATTTGAATTCAATCTCTAAAACACACGGACAGAATCAGAGCGTGTGTTATAGTTTGGGACAACATCACAAATGAAGAATCTATTGCTATTTATCTATTGCTCTGTCATTTCTTTTGAAAACCAAATATGAAAACTAGAGGGGCAGGGGCAGTCTTAAAAATTGTGGTTAAAAACATTTTTATAAATCATAAATTCAGATATTTATTCTTTGTAATGTGTGAAAAGTATTAATATTAAATGTTAATTATTTGTACATGATTGTATGTTCCCTTTCAGTTGATCACATTCAATGTCACGTCGGAACATAGCAACGTATTGGTACCTTCGAGTGTAAACTAAATGAACCAGTGCACAAGAGAGCCTTTGCACCCTGCAGATTACAGATAAAGTCAGTCTTGCTGTGACCTTCCCCTGTGCACTTCACTTGAAAAGAACATTATTTTCCTAAAAGAGCAGCACGGGTGCATCTCTGAGACTGCATTCGTGGGTGGCTTATCTTCTCGCATGAGAGCATGACCATGTCGGCATGCTGGTCGCGTCTCACCTTTCTCGTGGTTCTCAACGTATGTGCCGTCGAGCTGTCGGCTGACAGCGCGGGGTTGTCACGGCAAACCTGGGGTTGCGGGGACTCCCCAGGCAGACAGTTGCGGTGCATGCCCGCAAAGTGCTGACACCTAGTGGTGTCATCCGCAACTCCAGCCCAGCACCTGTGAGATAACAGCTTCCCCGGAGGAGGGCTAAGTGGAGAATCTTTGTTCCGCCACTGGCTTTACAGCTAGTGCAGTGAGGAGCTGTTTCCTCTATCTCTGGGTCTCAAGAGGGCGCGGATGACAGTGTGTGACACTATGCCTTGCCACTCACATCCCCCTCTTCTATCACCAGCAGTGTGCGGTTCGAGTATGCGATGCATTCTCACGCACCCACTGCCCAACCGTGCAGCCAGGTAAGTGTTGCATCGCACACACTCAGACCACACTTCGGGACATTATGCCTTCCCCTTTTCTTTGTATGGAGCTGGACTTGGTCAACATGGCTGCACGTCTCTTAGCTGAGCGTGCCCAGTGGATGCTGAATTGCCTGAATTCATTCAAAGGCAAGAATGTGGTTCCACTGAAACTGTTTCAGAGGCTCCTGGGGTATATGGCATCCACGGCCACAGTCGCACCATTTGGATTGCTTCATACGAGACTGCTTCAGCGTTGGCTTCATGGCCGATTCCCGACCATGCTGTTCTTTGGGCAGAAGTTCCCTTAGTACAAGTGTCCAGGCATGTTGTTGTCTCAACAGATGCCTCTGGTACCAGCTGGGGTGCCATGTGCAATGGGCATGCAGCATCTGGCTTCTGGATAGGACCCCGACTGCATTGGCATATCCATTTGCCTCGTGTTGCTAGCAGTATGGCTTGCTCTGCAGCTTCTGTTGCTTCTGTGAAAAATCACTCTTGTAGTCTTGGAGTTTTGATGCCAGAATAGACTTTATTACAAAGCTGAGTTGGTCTGCAGAGCAACTCCAACAACTCACCCGCCATCTTCTCCTATAGAGTCAGAAGCATCTGAGGTCGTTTCGTGCCATTCACATCCCGGGCGAGCTCAATCGTGCAGCCGACAAGCTCTCACGACAGCCCGCAGCCTCGGCGACTCCACCCCAAGACAGTCCAGCTGTTCTGGAGACGCTTCGGGGATGCTCAGGTAGGCCTGTTTGCCTCTCCGGACACATTCCACTGCCAGTTGTTCTATTCCCTGTCCGAGGTGACCCTCGGTATGGATGCACTGACACACATCTGTCCTCGGGGCCTATGCAAGTATATGTTTTCAGTGAGACTTCCACCGGTGGTAGACACCATCAGTTCAGCGAGAGCCTATGCTTTGAAGTGGAACCTGTTTGTTGAGTGGTGTTTTTCTCTTCGAGAAGGCCCCCGGAGATGCCAGGGTCATGCTTTCTTTCCTGCAGGAAGGGTTGCAGTGAAGGCTGACTCCCTCCACTCTGGAAGTGTATGTTGCCGCTGTCGCCACACATCACGATGCAGTAGACGGTATGCCGCTGGGGAAGCACGACCTGATCATTAGATTACTTAGAGGTGCGAGAAGATTAAATCTTCCTCGCCCTCATCTCGTACCATCTTTGGATCTCTCTTTGATCCTTATGGCCTCACAAGGAGAACCCTTCAGACCTTTGCAGTCAATTGAGCTCAAAATCCTGTCTCTAAGACAGCGCTTCTGACTGCACTGGCTTCAGTCAAGGGTGTGGGGGACCTGCAGGCATTTTCGGTAAACGAATCGTGCCTGGAATTTGGGCCGGTCTGCTCTCACATTGTCTTGAGACCCTGAATTGGATGTGTGCCCAGAGTTCCCACCACGCCTTTGAGGAATCAGGTGGTGAACCTAAAAGCACTGCCCTCGCTCTGCACTGTCCCATTCGCGCCTTTACGTGGACAGAGCGCTGAGCTTCAGGACCTCAGACCAGCTCTTTGTCTGCTATGGGAGACAGCAGAAGGGAAAGGCTGTCTCAAAACAAGGTTCTCCCACTGAATAGTGGATGCTATAGTGTTGGCTTATCAGGCCCAATATCAGGCATGTCCCCCTTCGGGTTAAGGGCTAGCACGCTGCTCTTCGAAAGCAGACATTTGTAGAGCTGCGGTCTGGGCGACACTTAACACGTTTGTGAGATTTATAATCTCCGTGTACAGACTGTGTCCTCTCGTGTATTCGCGTCAAGTAGCCAGTAAACACCAGGACCCCCCACTTGGTGTCGATCACGCTTGCTGCGCTATTCCACTCTACGAACCGGATATGTGCGCTTATTCTCTTCAGTTCAGTTCCCCGCATTTACACTTAAGTTTACACTCGAAGGTGATTGGGCTCTCAGGCGAGATCCCAATTCGTCGGTATGTTCCGATGTGACGTCTCTGTTCCCTCGTTCAGGGAACGAGGTTACATACATAACCGAGAGGGTTTTTTTTTTTTTTTTCATCGTGTGATTTTTGGGGAATTGTATTGAATCCAATTAGGGTCAATTTTACCTGGACCATACAGGCTGTAAACAGAAATCGAACAGTGCATGAGGGTTAAATGTTTGCTTTGTGAGGAACAGACGAAAAGGAAAATTTTTGGAAGGTGCATTGAAAGAGACCATGGAAGAATAAGACCCCAAAGACTGAGTTAAGGCAGTTTAAGTAAATCTGAAAACCTGCGTGTTGGTGTTTTCAATCACTCATCAGTCAAGCAATCAGATGTGAACACAACATCAATGCACATGCAAAAGGGAAAAAAAATACAACAACAACAAAAAAGCAGGCAGCATACTGACAGTCGTAACACCCTCCCCCCATAAGATTTCAATACACTATACAAAATCAAATGCAGAAAACAATGCACTGCAAATACACGTGGCCATGTAAATGTGTTCACTATTAAAAAAAAAAAAAAAAGTCAAACACAGCCAGACAAGGGATTCTTTATTTTCGACCACATATAAGAAGGACGTGGCATTAACACCCGAGGTTTCCGTTTGTGGGTAGGTGAAATAAAAAAAAAAAAAACTAAAGGAAACACGTTCCAACAAATGTACAAAGAAACAAAGCAAAATAAAGAATATTAGTCAAACTATTATTCTTCTCTTCAGGTAATTCATACTTTCAGAGTCAATCAATTCAGATCAATTAGCATCAATTTTCCTTTACACCTTTCTGAAAAGAACCATTACATTCTCAAAAAAATAAAACAAAATAAAAAAAAAAAAATTTGTGTGATCACTTATACCCCAAATAAACAACGGTAGTGGCTTTTGATGCTTTCTGGATGAAGAACAAAACACAGAAACATTATTGAAGATACATTCTTATACACTTATAAGATCAGAAATAAATCCATTTTACACTCTTCACATTACCATTAACATGACTATAATCATGTTCATCTCTTAAGACAGATTATTAATGAACCCAGGTGAACATTGACACCAAAAACAGTACACAGCTCGTAAACTATTTTCTCTGAGTGAATATATGCATTTGGCATAAAGAATGAAATAAATGACACTCAATCTATAAATGTTTAAAGGTAAATGTTAAAGGTAAATATTTTTTATGTTGTTGTTCACTAGTAATATTTTTTTCCTTTAAAACAAATAAATACAGTGCATTCTAAAATTGGTTGACAGATTATTTTTCAAGTAGCATACTGCATTGCTAAAAATAGTTCCAGGTCTGTTGACAGCAATACAGTTCTATATGACTATAATTTAAACATGTTGCTTTAGAATTATATTTAATGGAGGGGAGTATTACTATCCATTTTATATATATATATATATATATAATGTGCTTTGATCTGCCTGCATTGACACTATTCTTTTAAGAGCTGCTGTGCAGCCAAATAATGTACCAGTTATCAATGTAAAGCTGCTTTGACACAATCTACATTGTAAAAAGTGCTATATAAATAAAGGTGACTTGACTTGACTCTATATATATATATATATATATATATATATATATATATATACTTAAATTTCTAAAATAAAAACCAATTATTTAATTAAAATAAATAAATAAATAAATAATATTTATACTCATAATATGATGCCTAATATTTTTCTCACACAGTATAAATGGGTCTTTTCATGTAAAAAGCTATAACTACTTTTATTATTTAGGAAGGGAATTATTTCTCCATTTGAGGTTTTTTTTGACATAAAACAGTTTGAAAAAACACTGATCTTTGGACAGCACATTCTGTTTCTCTCCCACACACGAGACATTTAAGCGCAAGTGACTTTATCGATAAAATAGTTTTGGGAAAGCCGCTCATTACTTTCTCTTCATTAACTGCATAGCAACGACTCAATTATCCATTTTTCAAATTACCATATTGTTTCAAATAGAAGACAACCCTGATTATAAGATCTTTTTGCACTTGTGATCTTCTAACATTACATTCCTCTGTATTTCTTGGCACACTCGTTTTACGCGTATTTGGCACCACCTATTGTTACGTGTGTATTATTGACGTAAAATTCTAGACTCTGAATATAAGACTAACCCATTTTTTCAGATGTATTTCTAAGAAAAACATTGGTAACACTTTAGAATAACTCAAGCTATGAAGCATTAGTTAGGCATTAGTAAATAGTTAGTTCATTTATAAAGCATTAATAGACATTAGTAAGAAGTTTATAAATACACCTATAAATGCTTTGTTCTTGATTTATAAGCATATCTATAATGTGTTTTCATACTTTATTAATGATTAATTTATCATTTCTAAATTATTACATTATTTACAAACCAGTTATTTAGGAGTTGTCAGTGGTTTATAAGATCATTTATAAAGTGTAAGTAAATGATTAATAAACTATTTAAATGTACATTTATGCATGTTATTATTTAGACATTTAGTAATAGTTACTCAGTGTGTTAATAAATGCTTTATTAATACATATTCCTACTGTAATTCATGATTAATTCAGGTAGTTATAAAACATTTAGTAGTTGTCAGTTAACTATTTTTGTGAGCTCATCTAAAGTGAGGACTATTCATGCCTCATAAAGCTTTTGTAAAGGAGATTTAAAGGATACAGAACATAGAAATATGTATTTCAAGGAAAAAATGAAACTTTACGATAGGTAACTTGATATAAGATTAAAAGTAAACCTCTGCAATTTCACAGAAAGTAAAAATCCCTGTACTCCTCTAGAAAACATAACTGCAGTAAAATGAAACTAAGCTTTTGCAATCTGATATAAAAATACATTTCTGTAAAGTGTAAACATTGCTGAATAAAATTTTACCAGTGCCAACACTGGATTACAGGAGTGCCAAAATACAACAAATAATGTTTTTATAAAACATTAATAATGTAATAAAATATTTCACAGTGTCAAAACTACCTCAGTATTAATTTTAAAACATTAGAGAACAGCAGTGCAGAAGATCACTGAACCTTTAAATCTTCTTTGTAAAGCTTTACGAGGCATGAATAGTGCTCACTTTAGATGAGCTCACAAAAATAGCTCTAAATAGCTCTAAAAACTACTAAATGTTTTATAACTACCTGAATTAATCATGAATTACAGTAGGAATATGTATTAATAAAGCATTTATTAACACACTGAGTAACTATTACTATATGTCTAAATAATAAGATGTATAAATGTATGTTTAAATAGTTTATTAATCATTTACTTACACTTTATAAATGATCTTATGAACCACTGACAGCTCCTAAATAACTGGTTTGTAAATAATGTAATACTTTTTAATACTTTATTTAGAAATGATAAATTGATCATTAATAAAGTATGAAAATACAATTATTAAACACATTATAGATATGCTTATAAATCAAGAACAAAGCATTAATAGGTGTATTTATAAACTGCTTATTAATGTCTATTAATGCTTTATAAATTATGAATTGACTGTTTACTAATGCTTAACTAATGCTTCATAGTGTGCAGTTATTATAAAGTGTTACCAAAACATCTTGTATTCGGAACAATAAGGTAGTTCTAAAATGCCGCTTTGGTATTAGTAATGGAGGCTCAGGCTGTAAGTAAGATGAACAATTAGTTGTTTCGCATCGTGTCAGCACTACCACTTTGGGTGTGCTTTTTTTATTACACTTCTCCTTATATTTTTTATTCTTTTATTTATTTTACCTGGCAATGCTTCAGAGTTTCTTCACTCTGGCGGAGTTCTCGCGGCAACGCGAACATGCACAGTCAGTCAATGATGGGCAGGAAAACGTAGAATGATAGAAGTGCTAATGCAGCAACTACAACAAAGATTCGCAAATTCACACAACTGCATTGGACACATCATTACATGATTTCAAAACCCACCTTAAAACATATCTTTTTGTTTCTTGTTTCTCTGACCTCTGACTGTATGATCTGATTCATGTTATGCATTTTATATTTCCGTATTGTTTTTCTGGATACCTGCTTACCTTTTTTGTTTTTGACTTGGTTAAATATTCACATTCTTCATGGTATCATTTGCAGGGAAGAGAAGATATTTATCCTATTGGATGATCATTTGGTGTTTTCACTTAAGTTTTGTAGAATTCCCTTCACAGTGTTGATCTGGTTACCGTGAAAACAGTGTCACGCGCTGCTGCTTCAGCCGTCATATGGTAGAAAATGTCCAAATAAAAAAAATGCGTTCAACAAGCTGACAGAAGTCGATCCATTTCTTTGTTGGAAGTGTGTAAATGTTACTGTAGTTTTAATGTTTTCTTTGTAAATTTTCACTTTCCCATATGACCACGGAGGAGAATCAGATGGGCATTCAGCGGACAGACAGGCATTACAGTCTATGACAGACACCGACACACTGTATTTATTTATTTTTTTGTATTTATTTCAACAAATGACAACCAAAACCAAACCCATAGAAGCTTGTGAACAGTTCTGAAGTGGCTGCGTGCAAGTTATGCTCATTCACAAGCCGAGTGAGAGTCATACTTGCAAATGTAATGTTAATTATTAAACCAAACAAAATACAAAACTTTAAAAAACACTCAGCTGTAATTCTTTTATTGAGTGATAGTGAGTGGGTTCAATCAGTGACATTAGATTTGCTATACGGTGTCTCCCCGTCACCTCCTCAACCTGCTTCCCTCTGTGTTTTTACACGTAAAAAAGGCGAAATTTTTATTGCAGCATCCAGTTTTTTCCCTGAACGATGACGTGAGCTCCTGTTGCAATTCTAAATTCAGCATAAATGACCTACAATGGCGACATTTTCCACAATCACGACAGAAATAAAAAATACTGCTCTAACTTCACTAGCAGAAAGGCAGCGTGATATAAACAAACCGGAATAGAAATGAACACGGCCTGATGGCGACTTCACATTCTCTATATCTACCTCCTCGATGGCAGTTAAGTCTTTCAGTTCAGTAGAAAAATCGCTCCTTTTTATAACATAAGGTTCACGTCCAAAATATGTTATGATTTTATGTTGATACCTTTCTAAACCAGCACAGTACGGACTTTTCTCCATCTCTTCCATTCTAATTTTCACTGCTTTATCCTTCACATTAATTTTGTGCGTCACCAGAACCACATGATTGCAAACAACCTATTTTTGCCCTGGTTACATACATACTGTGAATGCTCTGCATTCCCAAACCATTTGAGAGAATGTGTGTGGAAATTTGCTCATTAAGCGGCAGCAAAGGCCACCTCAGTTTTGTCATATTTTTCATATTTTTCATTTTGTCATATTTTTAAGGATGCATCAAGTGTATTCTTCATTCTTCTGGTCACCCACAATCTTTTGCAGATATTCCAACCATCCATTCTCCAAACTCAGTTGTCCTATTAAGGGTCAAGATGATGCTAGAGCCTATCCTAGTGTCTAGGCAGAAAAACGCCCTGGACGGATGGACAGTCCATCACAGGGTTAACACACACAGACACAAAATTTATTATCCCCTATGTTGCATGTCTTTGGATTGTGGGGGCAATCGGAGCACCCGGAGGAAACCCATAACAACAATGGGGGAACATAGAAAATTGACCCTTCTTGCTGTGATGTGACAATTCTACACATTCCAATTCATAAAAAAAAAAAAAGATGAGGGGGAAATCTGTGATGAAGGCATGCATGTTTTCTGTTGTTTTATTGTAAATTATTTTAAAATTGTAAATTAAATAGTACACTAAATTATTTTAGTAGCATTCTCGCCCAATCAACAGGGACAGAAAACTTTGCTCAGGAGCAGTCTAGCCTATAATCGAGAAGGACTTGACTAATGCCAGGTGCACACTGTATGATTTAATACTCCTTTACAATCGTTGCTTGTCAGACTGTACGAACATGATCCTCATGTCACACTGTGGGATCTCAGCTGTCATTTATGTCAGACTGTACGACAGTCAAGACGCATTAAAAATGGACAAGTGCATGAAAACTTGTCCGGAGTTTTACATCATCAACACATACACGTTCGGTGACTGCGAGCTGCATTACACGCGGGACTGAAATTGTGGCTAACAAAGAAATCTCTAGCGTTAATTTTGATCATGGCTTGTCTTGAAAAACAAAGACAATTTGACGTTTGTTGTAGGAGAATTCACACTGCAGGACTGTGTGCCAAATCTTCTGACACTGCCAGAATTTCAAATTCTAGTTCTCGTCCTTGTTAGGATTCTGGCAGCTGAGTTTTGAACATTGTAGTTTATTAAGGGTATTTTTCGATACTCCAGTGAGCAAAGCATTGCATTAATGCGCGAAAAACAAACGTATTAATCAGTTTTTCTGCAACATTAAAAGATAACATAGGGCACAGCCTTGCAATGTTTCTGAGATGAAAAAATTATGTTTTAACAGTATTCTGTACATGAGGGTCAAATGTTAGATGAGCATCAAATATCACCCCCAGATTCTTTAGTTTTGTTTGAAACTCCAGGACAGAGCCATCTACATAAAGTGATGGAGAACCAGCTTTGCGTAATTGACGGGTTAAGCCAATAAGCATAACCTCTGTCTTATCACTGTTAAGACAAAGAAACTTTTTAGACATCCATATTTTAATCTCAGAATTGCAATGTTCGAGGAAAGCAACAGCTGTGTAATCGTCAGGTTTTGAGTAAATGTAAAGTGTTGTCTGCATAAAAGTGATACTTAAGACCAAGAGATTGCAAAAGATGACCAAGAGGAAAGATATACATACTAAAAAGTACTGGACTCAAAATCGATCCCTGGGGCACCCCAAATTTGACTGAGCCAATTTTAGACTTGTGCCCACCCATGGAAACAAACTGCCTACGGTCGGTAAGGTAAGACTTAAACCAGTGTAGTGCAGTTTCAGTGATGCAAAACACAGATTCCATACAAGTGAGTAAAATAGAATGTAAGTAACAAGCGAGTAGCAAGTCATTAGTAACCTTCACTAATGCAGTTTCTGTGCTGTGAAATTTACAGAAACCAGATTGAAGGGGCTCAAACAAATTATTTATTGTAAGGTGAGCATACAATTGAGATGCCACAGTTCGTTCAAGAATTTTGGCTAAAAAAGGTAGATTTGAAATGGGATGATAATTATGGAAATTGTCTAGCTCAACGTTCGTCTTTTTTGGTACAGGAGTAACCGCAGCTATTTTAAAAGCTGCTGGCACAACCCCAGAGCAGAGAGAATAATTTACAATGCTCAACACCACATGGCCAAAACAAGAAAAGCATGCTTTGAACAAACAGGTTGGTACTGGGTCAACTATGGAGGTGGTAGCCTTCATTTGTGAAACTTCTTTGCCCAAGGAGGTTAAATCGAGTGTGGAGAAGTTTGAGAGAGGAGAGCCAGAGAAATAAAAGGTACTGAGAGCAGAGTCATCGAGCACAGAAGTGTTACTCATACTACTTCGTGCCTTCTCAATCTTGGAGCTGAAGAAATCAAGAAACCTGTCACAGAGATCAGCTGCAATGGGTGTATGGGAGGAACTGTCACCTTTTAAAAGTTTGTTAATGACATGAAACAATTGTCTGGGTTTACTCTGGTCATTAACAATGATCTGAGAAAAATACTGGGACCTAACAGAAGCAATCTCAGCCTTATATTCATTTAGGTTGTCCTTTCAAGCTGATGATGTACATTCATACCAGAAAGACGCCACATTCGCTCCATCTTACGACACGCTGCCTTCTTGGAACGCAGCTCATCGTTATACCAAGGGGCCAAGCAAACATATGATACAGTGCCCCTATTATGGATTTTTGAAAATAACCTTTCATGTAGTGTGTAACATAACTCTAAGTGAATGAAAACATCCTGCAAAGTTTTAAATCTGAAAGTGCACTGTATATGAAGTTATTGTCTTTCAAAAGTAAGAGTCGACTCTGAGTCAATTAAACGAGTTGTTTGTAAAACGAATCCCGAGCTGTTTCATTGTGATGTCACAATGGAACATTAGCATATTGCCCACCCACTTGCACACGCAGACGCCAGGGAAAATTTATTTTTTTCAACAATACCACAGCAGTACAATCTTTTGTTGTGTTCCCTTCATTTTACTGACGACTGCTTCTCAAACCTTGGGGAGTTTAACGCAGGATTCACAAAAACTCTTGGTCTCAAAATATGGATCAATGCCTAGTTTATTTGGACCAGCTTGCTCCTCTGAATTTCAACCTGTAAGTATGATTAATAATTGATGTTTACATTTTTCTAGTGATGGTTCGAAATTCGTAGTTTTGTATGTTATGTTGTTTAACGTACACCCTAGTCTGTATGTCTCCTGCTAACCTGCTAAACTATGTTTCTGTAGTTCTGCTATTCAAATGTGGGTCTAATATTGTCTAAAAATGTGTTGATTAATGCAGCTTGTCTGTCTTATTACTTGGAGTAATGATCAAGGATGAAGCACGACTTTTGTTTACAAAGTCTAATGCATTATCAGCTATTCATGTTTGTGCTCAGCTAGCGTGGGAGTTTACAACATACAAAACAAAGTTTTTTCCTCTGTGTTTTTATTATTACAGTAGAGTGGAGCTCTATCTGTATTGTAATAGGATGTTAACGGGTTTTTCCTGCATAGAGAATTATGAGGCGGCCGCCTCCGTCAAATTTCGTGCCGCTGTCGAGTGTTGACAAAACTCAGACAGGCAGTCACATGCTCAGATACCCCTTTACTACGGTTCCATTGCAGCTTCCCGGCCTGTGTCTGTTCTCGAACCATTCCGCCCATCCCCAGTGCAGAAAATGGGGTTCCATGCCGGAAAGATCGCTTTCACTCCGGCCCTACAACTTGCTGGCCTTGAACGGAGCCGCTCAGGACATTCTGCGAGACCACATGAAAGTGATGTGTGGATCGCGGTTATATCCTCACCAGATAATCCGCCGGGTTGGGCCTGCCAAGTAATACAAAATAACATTCCAAGTAAATGAGAGATAAATCATTAATGTGTTGATTTTAATGAAGATACAGAACTTTCATTTGGTAAAACGCAAGGAATGTGCATCACTCTTTTACTTTCATTTTCAATGACAACGTATTTCTATTCAGGGAAAACCAATCAAGGAAAGCCTAGAGCACCTCCTAGTGGTAATTATAAAACACAAAGGAAAAACCCACTTGAGATATTGATCAAAAACTTAACAGCTTTAACTAAAAATAAACAAGCTTAACAGAAATTATTCTAATAAGAGTGTTTTTTTTCCAACAATGATGTAATGAAACAGTGTAACGGTCCAGTCCAAACTGAAGGTGAGTTGATGAACCCAAGTGCAGTTTATTGAAGTAAAGTGAGCAAACAAACAAAGCAACCATTAGACTTGAACATAAACCAACTTGACGATGAGTAGACTTGACTTGAACAGACTTGACTTGAACAGACTTGACCAGACTTGACTTGAACACTCACCGACAGCAGGGTTACATAAGCAATACATGACAAAGTAACATGGGGAAGACAATAGCTTTAAATACAAGAACTAAGCAAACACATGACTAAGACAACCAATGAGCAAGTGACACAAGGTACAAGGGAACCAATGACAGAACAGAACTCAGAAACACATGACCATAAACAACCAATGAGAACATGACACATAGACTAAGGGAGAACATGAGGAGCAAGAGAAGCATGGCACAAACAAGCAAAATTGAAACAAACTACAAAATAAAAGACATGAAATAATAAATATGAACATGAACATGAACAAAACTATACATTACAGATTCCCCCCCCTCTATGGGCAGCTCCCGACTCATAACAAAACAAAACAAAACTAGACATGACAGAAAGTCCAGGAATGTGGTGGAGTAGAGGCGGTCTTGGGGGAGGGATGGAGGGCCAGGCCCATGCTGGGGGACAGGACCTGGACCGTGGCATGAAAATGGTGGGCCTGGGTCATGGAGTAGAGGTGGACCTGGGCCGTGGAGCGCAGGATCATGGTGCACTGGAGGACCTGGGCCGTGATGCAGTAGTGGGCCGTGATGCAGTGGTGGACCAAGCCCCCCCCCCCCCCCCCCCAAAAAAAAAAAATTCTCCAGGGTAAACTTGGGCAGACATGATGTGAGGGGGTTACGCCATGGCGTAACGAGGCTCTGGCATGGCAGCCGTGGCATGACGAGGCTCTGGCATGGCGTGACGTGATGAGACTCTGGCGTGGCAGCCGTCTCGGCTGAGGGCTCTGGCGTGGCAGCCGTCTCGGCTGAGGGCTCTGGCGTGGCAGCCGTCTCGGCTGAGGGCTCAGGCGTGGCAGCCGAGACGGCATGGCGTGAACAGGCCCTGGCGTGGCAGGCATGGCGTGAACAGGTCCTGGCATGGCTGGCGTGGCAGGCATGGTGTGAACAGGCCCTGGCGTGATAGGCATGGTGTGAACAGGTCCTGAAACTTGACCCACTTAAAAGCAAAATAAAGTCCATTTGCTGGCATAGTGTAGATGGTGGCTTAACCGAGGGCATGAGTTCAGCAAATTCATCATCCAAACCACATTGAAAGCACCATTTTAAATAAGTCTCATCCCAGGGTTCATGATCAATGAAACACAAAAAACACTGACATAGTCCTCAATAGCTCTTCCCTCTTGACGAAGATTCAAGAGCTGAGAAACTGTTGGGTCCATATTGTTGGTCGTGTGTTCTGTAACGGTCCAGTCTAAACTGAAGGCGAGTTGATGAACCCAAGTGCAGTTTATTGAAGTAAAGTGAGCAAACAAACAAAGCAACCATTAGACTTGACGATGAGCAGACCTGACGATGAGCAGACCTGACTTGAACACTCACTGACAGCAGTGTTACATAAGCAATACACGACAAAGTAACATGGGGAAGACAACGGCTTTAAATACAAGAACTAAGTGAACACATGACTAACACAACCAATGAGCAAGTGACACAAGGAATAAGGGAACCAATGACCGAACAGAACTCAGAAACACATGACCATAAACAACCAATGAGAACATGACACATAGACTAAGGGAGAACATGAGGAGCAAGGGAAGCATGGCACAAACAAGCAACATGAAACAAACTACAAAATAAAAGACATGAAATAATAAACATGAACATGAACAAAACTATACATTACAAACAGTGACAATTTAAGTTTGAAGGGAGTAAAACTTGTGTTTACAGGCTATTCACGAGTTCACATGTACACATAATTCAATAGAATAAAAGTTATGCGTATTTGGTGTGCTGTCCGGGGGGAGGGCTCTGAGCTCGAAATATTGGCCTGAACCCAGAGTACTCCCCCCCCGGTGTGGTAAAAATAGATAAAACTAGAAGTGAGGAGATGGGGTGGAGGAGGGATGCTGATAAACTCTGAGATGAACAGAGGTTAGTCTGCTGTATTTATACCTCTAGTCATTGGTTGAGTTAATTAACTGAATGCTCTCCACCTGTGCTAATTAGGTTAATTATCTGAACCTGCTCCTCCCGAATTTTGTTAATAAAACATCATCTCACGAGTTCACATGTACATATAATTCAATAGAATAAAAGTTATGCGTATTTGATGTGCTGTCCGGGGGGAGGGCTCCGAGCTCGGAATATTGGGCCGAACGAACCCAGAGTCAAGTCAAGTCAAGTCACCTTTATTTATATAGCGCTTTTTACAATGCAGATTGTGTCAAAGCAGCTTTACAGTGATAAATGGTATATAATTTTGGCTGCACAGCAGCTCTTAAACAAAATGCTGTCAATGTAGGCAGATGCAAAGCACTGTTGAATATCAAATGTCAAGTGTCCCCAACTAAGCAAGCCAAAGGCGACAGCGGCAAGGAACCCAAACTCCAACAGGTGACATCAGGTGGCAAACAGGTGGCAAATAGGAGTTAAAATGGAGAAAAAACCTTGGGAGAAACCAGGCTTAGTCGGGGGGCCAGTTCTCCTCTGGCAAACATTCAAAGTATTTATTCCAGTTCAATCCATCGTATTCATCACGCCGGTATGGACGGTTTGTTGAGGAGCTGTGCCACTGGCTGTCGTGTCGATGAGGCCTTCACAATGGATGATCTAGTTGACTCAATCTCTGCTGACACTTCAGGGGTGCGTTGTGGTCGTGTCAAGGCGTAGGTCCTCAATCTCACCTGGATACGGCCTGGATCCAGTTGACTACGGTAAACCTCGGGATAAACAGAAAGACTAATATTAGCGTAGATGCCATTCTTCTTCTGATGTAATGAGTACATCTGGTGTTATAGGAAGTATTCCCGGTTCCGGCTGACCTAATTTATGCAGCCTAATAATCCTTTAACGGATTTGAAAAAATAAATTGATAATGTGTTATGTGTATGCCAGGTTAAAGAGATGCGTTTTTAGTCTAGATTTAAACTGACAAGAGTGTGTCTGCTTCCCGAACAATGCTAGGAAGATTGTTCCGGAGTTTAGGTGCCAAATAGGAGAAGGATCTACCGCCTGCAGTTGATTTTGATATTCTAGGTTTTATCAGCTGGCCTGAATTCTGAGATCGCAATAGACGTGAAGGACTATAATGCATTAAGAGTTCGCTCAGGTATTGGGGAGCTAAACCATTTAGTGCTTTGTAAGTAATTAGCAAGATTTTAAAATCTATACGATGTTTAACAGGAAGCCAATGCAGTGTTGACAGAACTGGGCTAATATGGTCATACTTCCTAGTTCTAGTAAGAACTCTAGCTGCTGCATTTTGTACGAGCTGTAGTTTGTTTAACAGGCGAGCGGAACAACCACCCAGTAGAGCGTTACAGTAATCTAGCCTTGAGGTCATGAACACATGAACTAACTGTTCTGCATTTGTCATTGAGAGCATATGTCGTAGTTTAGATATATTTTTAAGATGGAAGAATGCGGTTTTACAAATGCTAGAAACATGGCCTTCAAATGAAAGATTGGTATCAAAGAGCACACCCAGGTTCCTAACTGACGACAAAGACTTAACAGAGCAGCCATCAAGTGTTAGACAGTATTCTAGGTTATTACCTGAAGAAGTTTTTGGTCCAAAAATTAGAATCTCTGTTTTTTCTGAATTTAGTAGTAGGAAATTACTGGTCATCCAATTTTTTATATCAGCTATGCATTCCGTTAATTTTGTGAATTTGTAAGTTTCGTCAGGGTGCGAAGAAATATAGAGCTGAGTATCATCAGCGTAACAGTGAAAACTAACGCCATGCTTCCTAATGATATCTCCCAAGGGTAGCATGTACAGAGTGAACAGCAACGGTCCTAGTACTGAGCCTTGCGGTACTCCATATTGAACTTGTGATCGATATGACATCTCTTTGTTTACTACTACAAACTGATAACGTTCAGATAAGTATGATTTAAACCATGACAGTGCAATTCCACTAATGCCAACATAATTTTCGAGTCTATTTAAAAGAATATTGTGATCAATAGTGTCAAATGCAGCACTAAGATCCAGTAACACTAATAGAGAGATACAACCACGATCTGATGATAAGAGCAAATCATTAGTAACTCTAATGAGAGCAGTCTCAGTACTATGGTACGGTCTAAATCCTGACTGGAAATCCTCACAGATACTATTTCTTTCTAAAAAGGAACATAGTTGTGATGATACTGCCTTTTCTAGTATTTTTGACAGAAAAGTGAGATTTGAGATCGGCCTGTAATTGACTAATTCCCTAGGATCAAGTTGTGGTTTTTTAATAAGAGGTTTAATAATAGCCAGCTTAAAAGTTTTCGGTATGTATCCTAGTGATAAAGATGAATTAACGATATTAAAAAGAGGATCTATGACCTCTGGAAGCATCTCTTTCAATAGCTTAGTCGGTATAGGGTCTAGCATACAGAGTACTCCCCCAAAAACCAAAAAGAGCAAAGGACAGCCGCCAGTCTAAAGACCCCAAAAGACGGCGAGAATTGGCGGGCTGGCGTGTTAAGAAGAAGCCTGGTCGCTTGACCAGGAGAACCCATGTTACCTCCGGCAGGAGCAACTCACGGCCCTACAGGATGGGAGCAGCTCACCGCACCCCGGACGGGCCCTACTGGCCAACAAAGGAGATGGCGAATTTGGAATGATCGATCGGGAGAGCTCTCGCAGCATCTGATGGGAGACCAATGCTCCGGGAGACCAATGCTCATGGCATTGGACGGGTAAAGCCCTACCACCTAATAAATGGGGAGCAGCAGGAGTTAAACCGTCCGACCAGGGAGGGTCCATGCTTCTTCTGACGGGATCGTACATCGCCGGGCGGATGGGCCCAACCAGCCGATAGACAGGGAGCGCGTGATTTGGAGCACCCAATCGAGAGGGCTCTGGCTACATCTGACGGGAGACCAATGCTCACGGCGTCGAACGGGTGAGCCCTACCGACCGAAAGACGAGGGGCGGCGTGATTCAGGAACGACCGACCGAAGGGGCCCACTCAGCTTCTGACAAGAGCAGCTCCCGGCAACGGGTGAGTGGGTCCTATTGGTCGATGGCGGGGTGAAAGGAATTGTAACGACCAGCCAGGAGAGCTCTCACAGCATCCAATGGGAGACCAATGCCTGCAGCATCGGATGGGTAAGCCACGCCGGACAAGGATAGATAAGCGCTGACTGAGAGGGTCTTGTGGGAGACCAATGCTCTAGGACAGTGAATCTCAACCTTTTTGAGTAATGGACCCCCATCATATTGGAACCATCCTCAAGGACCCCAGAATAAAATTAGCTCACTGGTATCATTAATGTCTTTGTGGCGAACAAATGCAATCAAGTGTAATTTACTATTACGTTAGTTTACTTGTCCTATTCATATAGTCAGTTATATTATGAATATATTATCTTCTTTTATGGGAACATGTCAAACGTCAAAATATACAAAAAATCATATTCAGATATTTTATGCATGTATTTAGTTACTACTTATAGTACATTTGAACCCATAGTGTACTACAAGTTGTAACTAAATATAATTTTTAAATACAGAGATAGTATGTTAAAAGCACATTTTAGTTCATATTTCATGGCGTCTCAAAATAGCACAGTTTAGTACACGTAGATGTTTTTAAGATTATCTTTAGAAGTACTAAAGAACAATTTTTAGTATATTAAGTACAAAATTAGTGCGTGAAAATAGAGCACTTTAAGTACATTATAGAAGTGTACTTTTTTTTTTTTTTCACCTGGGAAACAAAAGACTGGAAAAATGATCTGGCCAAAATGGGGTGACAGCCTCCAGTTTTCTAACGTGTGGATCAAAAAACGCAAGGGAGAGGAGATGGGAGATGAAAGGGGGGACTTGCGGGATTAAACACATTGTGAAGTTTAAGGTTTTTTTGGTAGTTTATTCGGAATATAGTTAATATAAATGAGACACATTTTGAATAAATGAGGGCACATTTTGAGTATACAGTTTTACGTGGACATAAATCCTGTTCAAAGATGTAAGTGAACATCACTTACCTGGCATTCCAAGGTGTTTGGTGTTTCTGCACTGGAGAAAGAAAAAAAAAAAAAAAAACCTTTCCTACTTCCCGTCAGTGATCTCACCATTATATTCATTCAGAATGTCCAGTGTGGGCCAATATCTGGTCACTATGATTCTCAAATCTGTGAAATCAAAGAAAAAACCCTCTGTGAGCATGCTGATAACAGATATTTATAATGTTTTGGAAAGAAGTCTCATGATCATCAAGCCTGCATTTATTTGATAAAAATACAGAAAAAACAGCAATACTGTTAAATATTATTACAATTTAAAAATAATGTATTTCTGTGATGCAAAGCATCTAAACATTCATTTTACCTATATGGTGTTTCACTCATCTCAGTATAGTAATATAGTTTGGGAATAGCTATGGCAATTTACTAAGTTGTGTAGTAAACAAAACCCCGCATCGATCTGCCCCATTAATTCACACTGAGACACACAAAACTTGCAGGATTCATATACACATTTTTTTTTTTTTTGCGGTTTAATATTCACAGACATATGCTCCCTTTTCATACAGATTACATAAACAGAGAATATTTGTTTTCGATTTGACTTACATGATTTAAAACCTGATATTTCAAGGTTTCTTTAGACATAAGTCTCATTTTTGTATCATTAGCATTCACTACGTTACAGTTCATTTTCTGAGAACTATCAGATTGGACTTCAGAGAGAGACTGCAGCTCGCGCATCATGTTAGTTTTCTTTATTTTGCAAAAAGCACAACGTTTTGTTTTTACTCTGAGCGTACACAAATAAAAGATGACATTTCACAGATTGGTATATAGAATGGTATATAACTCTTAACTGATATGTCCAAAATTGACAGAGTATTTTTAGTCTCTTTCACACTGATAGGAAAAAAACCGAAGTAGTATCGCTGGCGATACCGCCGACTCCAGGGGGTTAATATGTAAGCGATTGGGTTAGATATAGTCCTTAAAAGCCGCTGATGACCAGCGACCAGGGTGTTTGAATCTGGTGCTGGAAGAGGCCTTTTGGGGCAGCTGTGGTTCCTTGCTGCTGTCACCTCTGGTTTGCTTAGTGTGGGACACTTGATATTCAACAGTGTTTTTGATCTGCCTGCATCAACACCATTGTATGCAAGCTGAGCTGGACGATGTCACTGTTTCCTCCAGAGATGTTGTATAGATAAATGAACTAAGTGAATAACTAATGGTTTTTACATTGGAATGAATCAATACTAAACTTACTTAAACTGGACAATGACACCATTTTCTTTTAGAGCTGCTGTGCAGCTTAAAATTATTTTCCTGCTATCACTGTAAAGCTGACCCGACGCAACCTGCATTGTAAAAAGCGCTATAAAGGTGACTTTACTTGATTTGGTTGCTGCTCTTATGCGTAACAAATAACTTGAAAAGTTAATAGGTTGGGGTTGGGTCTGACTTTGGAGCCAACAGCCTGAATTTCAGATAAAATCTGTGCTGATGTTGCTGGCGACCTCCATAAAACAAACAAAACATGATAAATTTAACATCAATTTAATAAAATAACACATAGTACTGACACTTCATATATAATGGTATTAGATAATTTGTTAATAGCTGCAGTTTGAACGCATGCGTTTAAAATACACGGAAGCTGCGCGTTAGATTAGAAGTAGCAAATTCACTTCTATGAAACGGTTTAAAACATGTATTTCTTCCGATTGAATTTGAATATGCAGATAGCATGAACTGTACTCGTGTGCTAGTGACTGAAGCGAAGCGGAATTCATCCTGGGGCAGAAAAACGAAAATTTTGACCTGTGTTTTTATGGTTTTGAGTCAGCGGGGGTGGAGAGTGGAATCTGGCCGAAAATTAATATGCGGCCCGACTTGTTGAAGGTCTGCAGCAGCGGCCTGACGTTGGAGGAAGGCCCATTCCTTTGCGGGAAGAGGGCGGCATTGCCCGACACGCCAGCTTGGCGTTCGAGGGGCTGTATCGTCCGATTCTTTATGGCCAGAAGGATTGAATGGGCCGGAGATGAGAAAGACGGTGAAAGAGATCGCGGATGTTTTGCCCGTGGTAGGCCTCAGTGTGCTGGGACCGGTTTGTTTGGGTTGATGCCTGCAAGATTATGCCAAGGGATCGCCGGTGGTGCTGGGTGGAGGATAATCGCTCTTTAGGCCAGAGAATTGCAGTGAAGATTCCTCAAGGATGAAGGATGATGAATTTTTTATTTTTTTTTATTTTTTCGGATGGCGAGAGCTCGACTTCAGACATATTGGGAATGTAGGGTGAGGCCTAATGCTGATAAACTCTCAGATGAACAGAGGTATGTCTGCTGCTCTAGTCATTTGTTGAGTTGATTAACTGAATGCTCTCCACCTGTGCTAATTAATTTAATTATCTGAACCTGCTTTTTAACAGCGGATTTGGGTGATGTTAGAGCTGATCCGCACATCTCTAGCGCACAAGTCCTATAGAGTCCCTTTTAAAATTCAGGTACAAGACTTTTTCTTTGTTCAGTTTGCACACTGAACATGGGTTGGAGCTCTTAATTTTGAACTCTTAAAGTGCACCAGATTAAGTAATTTATCTTTAAAATGTACAAAACTTTGACAATTGAATCCCATACCATGCCTAGATAAGTGGTTCTCTGAGCAGGAGAAAGCACACTTTTCTTTGCGTTTAGCCTCAACCCCAACTTCTTCATATAGGCGAGAACAACATCTCGATGTTGAACCGCCATCTGCTCCGATTGAGCCAGAATCAACCAATTGTCGATGTAGTTTAGGATGCGGATGCCCTGCACATTTGGTGAAGGTGTGGGGTGACAGTGCTAGGCCAAAAGGAAGAACCCGATATTGGTATGCTTTGCCCTGAAAGCAAACCTCAGGAATTTCCTGTGTTGTGGGATGATTGATAAATGGAAATATGCATCTTTTAGATCTATCGTGACAAACCAGTCCTCGGACCTGATTTGTGACACAATGTCTTTGATTGTGAGCATCTTGAACTTGAGCTTTGCTACAGTGCGATTTAGCTGACGTAGATCTAAAATCGGACACAACCCTCCCATCTTTTTTTGGAACAATGAAGTACCGGCTGTAAAATCCTGACTCCCTGCTGGGAGGAGGGACACTTTCTATAGCCTCCTTTAGCAGCAGAGTCTCTACTTCCTGTGCCAAAACCAGAGCCTGCTCGGGGCCCACCACTGTGGGTAGAACCCCGAAGACACAGAAGCTGAATGAATGGGTTTTCGGGTAGGCTTTATAGTTTCCTGGTCAGTGACGTCACCCACCTATGATGTTCCGTCACTCTATTGGACTGATTTCATACGTGCTTCACGACGCAATCACGCAGAGGCGTTCCCAAAGCATTCGACGCAGCGCGAGTTCCCTTGAAAGGGAACACAGTGTTCCCTGTGGGAAACACTGTACAAACCCGATTCCAAAAAAGTTGGGACACTGTACAAATTGTGAATAAAAAAGGAATGCAATAATTTACAAATCTCATAAACTTATATTTTATTCACAATAGAATATAGATAACATATTAAATGTTGAAAGTGAGACATTTTGAAATGTCATGCCAAATATTGGCTTATTTTGGATTTCATGAGAGCTACACATTCCAAAAAAGTTGGGACAGGTAGCAATAAGAGGCCGGAAAAGTTAAATGTACATATAAGGAACAGCTGGAGGACCAATTTGCAACTTATTAGGTCAATTGGCAACATGATTGGGTATAAAAAGACCCTCTCAGAGTAGCAGTGTCTCTCAGAAGTCAAGATGGGCAGAGGATCACCAATTCCCCCAATGCTGCAGCGAAAAATAGTGGAGCAATATCAGAAAGGAGTTTCTCAGAGAAAAATTGCAAAGAGTTTGAAGTTATCATCATCTACAGTGCATAATATCATCCAAAGATTCAGAGAATATGGAACAATCTCTGTGCGTAAGGGTCAAGGCCAGAAAACCATACTGGATGCCCGTGATCTTCGGGCCCTTAGACGGCATAATGGAAATCACAACATGGGCTCAGGAATACTTCCAGAAAACATTGTCGGTGAACACAATCCACCATGCCATTCGCCGTTGCCGGCTAAAATTCTATAGGTCAAAAAAGAAGCCATATCTAAACATGATCCAGAAGCGCAGGCGTTTTCTCTGGGCCAAGGCTCATTTGAAATGGACTGTAGCAAAGTGCTGTTTCAAGCGAATGAGGAAAATAAAGTGGGTTTAATCCAAGCAGCTTTAAAAGTTTAGAATTATAGAATAATCTGGCATCTTTCTGAAGGCACTCCGTCTGCACTTGAGATGTTGAATGCTCTGTTGATTATTAAACATGTTAATTACACAAATAAAATGTTTAGCGTACATTTGTTGAACAGTGATTGATTAGCCTATATGTAGTTATTTTTTGTAAACTTTATTATACGAAGTAAACATTTTGCTGAAATATCCACAAGATATAGGAGCGCATGATTTATCCGTCGATCTAACGCGCGTGAAAGTTGTGTTCGTTACTATAGCAAGAATAGAATCCGGGTGCCGTGTTTCAGAATCAATCGTTGTAAAAATAACTTTTATGTCGAGATGACGAGAAAATTAAGTGTTGATCACGAGAAAACAAGATAGAAAAAATAATAATAATCCATGGCCGTTTAGGGCTTCCTTACCTAAAGCATATTGTGTTGAATCAATTGTACCATGACAGACACAAGCAAGAAAATTTAGAAAGCCTATCTTTAACCTCTACGTTAACTGATTCCAGAGACGGGATTTTGATTCTCCACATTCCAATGTTGCAGAGGAGGAAGACAAAAAGACCCCGTGCTCTACCTGTTTTAGGTACAAAAGAAAGATGTGCATCATCCTGTGGTTAGTATTGCTGATAATAGCTTGTTAATCATTTCAGTCACTCTCCATTATCATTGCTTCACTACACATTTAGCTACATAACTATTATTTTCGCAGATGAGAATGAGGTCGCCGAGATCTATGGATCGTGAAAGTAACCCAGGTTGGTAACTTAGAAATTAATCCTCTGAAATATATTTTGTACACGCTATCATGAAGTTACATGCAGACCTTACCTTAATGTAATGTAATGTTCAACTTGATGTAACCTATATTAATTACATGGCGTAACCTTCATAATAGTTCAGTATTTTAACAATTTAACAATATCATAATATTTGCTTTTGTATATGGTTATCAGAACTATGTTAATTTTGTTTTACAGATGCCTCCAGTAGCCGGCGATATTTAATAAATTATCAAAAGATTTTTAATCAAATCATAGGTCTAAGTAAAAAAATAGCTACTTTAAACAAAGCACTTTCACCTTATTGACGAAGTACATGAATTAGTGGTCACAATACTGGAATTTCTAACTTCAATACAATACCTTGACAATGATCAATATTCAGTATCATTTTAAATACCATGGGGATAACCACCAAAAGTCTGTACATAAAATAAGAACAAAAAAAAAAAAAATGACCTAAATTCAGTTGAGGTATTCGAAATATGACAACACTGAATTTTTATATGCGTCTATCTTAAAGGGTTAGTTCACCGAAAAATGAAAATTCTGTCATTAATTTCTCACCCTCATGTTGTTCCACACCCTTCATTCATCTTCAGAACACAAATTATATTTTTGATGAAATCCGAGAGCTTTCTGACCCTCCATAGACAGCAACATTTTTACCACATTCAAGGTCCAGAAAGGTAGTAAAGACATTGTTAAAATAGTCCATGTGACTACAGTGGTTCAACCTTAATGTTATGAAGCGACAAGAATACTTTTTGTGCACAAAAAAATAAAATAAATAACGACTTAATTCAAAAATTTCTTCTCTTCCATGTCAGTCTCTGACACTGTTGACGTAGTAAACACAGTGCAGCACTTCCAGGTTCTATGTCAGAACGTCGGCTCATTATTGGCCGGATTCTGCGTCAGCATCACATGCATGTGTCGTGGTGCTCACACGAACAGCATCAGAGAGTGACGCGGAGAGAGGAAATTGTTGAATAAAGTTGTTATTTTTGTTTTTATTTTTTATTTATTTTGTTTTGCACAGAAAAAGTATTCTCGTCACTTCATAACATTAAGGTTGAACCACTGGTAGTTACATGGGCTATTTTAACGATGTCTTTACTATCTTTCTGGGCCTTGAGAATTGCAATTACGTTGCAGTCTGGGGTCAGAAAGCTCTCAATTTTCATCAAAAATCTGGAACAACATGAGGGTGAGTAAATTTCATTTTTGGGTGAACTTACCCTTTAAGAGCCATATAATATGTTGTTTATTTAGATAAAAAGAACATCAGAGGGGTTTGACCTGTAATGTCTGTACAATATAGTGATGCAGTTAGACAGGTTATTTTTATGTACAAATCATACAAATGCCCCATTCTGAAACATATTGTAAAAAAAATTAAAGATCCACCTTTGATTGTTGAGAGACTTTCTGGTGCATTTCAATTATAGCCAATAAGATTTCCTGTAGCATTTTCATTGGTCAGGCATGAAGGTCTATTCTGATAACTTTTGACAACGTTTAATTTAAGAACACGGGGATTCACGATTGCACACTACACAGTCTGACGGCGCGCACTCAATATCTGAGTGAGAGGAGTGGCAGTTCACTTGCATATTTGAGAGTGCGTTTGTAATTCAAATACGCCATAGAAACTTGCGAGTATGATTAAAATTATGCGCATACCTGCAATCTCGCGCTAACAATCAGGCTCTGTAACTGAAACGT
Organism: Ctenopharyngodon idella; assembly: GCF_019924925.1. NCBI lineage: Eukaryota > Metazoa > Chordata > Actinopteri > Cypriniformes > Xenocyprididae > Ctenopharyngodon > Ctenopharyngodon idella. The sequence continues at coordinate 10,900,383 of NC_067237.1, forward strand.
GTGAGTGACAGGAGGAGGCGGGTGTGTGTCAAACTCGCTGTCTGGGAGATGAGAGAATGAGAACGCGCCGCTGGTAAAATATCAGGGTTTTCATTGGTCCATTTATGATCGGATTTCTTTATTGGCTACCGATATGCCGGTCAAAGGTTTGAATAATCAAATTGTTGCCGTGCTCAGTAACGGAATGTGATGTAGCGAAGTAGATTACTTAGCTTAATTTGTACTTAAGTACAAGTAAAATTACAGATTTAAAAATGTACTCAAAATTACAAAAACCCGACAAAGCTACTTAATTACAGTAACGTGAGTAGTTGTAATTCGTTACTTTCACCTCTGGATGCCTCATACCCAGACACTGCACCTGCTGCTAGCTGTTCTCTGGACAGATCAAGTGAAAGTGAAAAAGGTGAGATGATTAATGATCTATGTAACTACTACACAATCCTGATGTGACTGTTATATCAAACATCCCACTTTATATTAGCTTATTTTTTGATGTAAGTAGTAGTTAAGGCCACCTATTATAAAGTGGGACCGCATTAAAATATATATTTTGAGCTGCTATCCCACTCCTACCTCTAAACATAGACCCTACTCATAACCATTTCTTTAAAAAAAATATGTACAATTATAAAGAAAAACATAACAGATAACTACACAAGTGTAGTCACAATAATTTATTTATTACAAAAAAAAAAAAAAAAAGTCAAAAACCAGTACCAAAAGTAGTCCAAATGACAATGTGTTGCAGTCACAGTCTCTCTGGTAGTATATAATAGTTTAGTATGAGGTTCCGAGCAGAATTTAAGTTATTAATCGCTGAAAATCTTCTCATTTCACTGCATAGGAATATATTGAGAAAATGTCTTTGGGGTTCACAGCAAACAAAATATGACATAATGGTTAAATGATTACAGAAATGCTATTCATTTTAAAGGGTTAGTTCACCCAAAAATGAAAGATAGAAATATATTGTTGAATAAAGTCGCTATTTTGTTATTTTTGATGCACAAAAAGTATTCTAGTCACTTTATATTATTAAGGTTGAACCACTGTAGTCACATGAACTGTTTTAAATATGTTTTTAGTAGCTTTCTGGGCATTGAAAAAGGGAGCGTTATTGCTGGTGATGCAGGCCTTACTGAGTCATCGGATTTTATCAAAAATATCTTAATTTGTGTTCCGAAGATGAACGAAGGTCTTACGAGTGTGGAACAATATGTGGGTGAGTAATAAATGAAATAATTTTCATTTTTGGGTGAACTAACCCGTTAAGGTTTGTTTAACATTATGTAATCTTTCAAAACAAGTTTGTAGCAAAAGTCACACAGAAAAGAGCGAAATGTTATCATTTTATATTAAAGGGTTAGTTCACCCAAAAATGAAATTTCTGTCATAAAGTACTCACCCTCATGTCGTTTCTGTAATGGGTGTGCAAGGATGAGGCCAGGGTGAAAGAACACAAAGAAGATTCCAAAGAACACACAAAGAAAACAAGAACATTCAAGCACCCTTGACCGAACACATGAACACCATCAACGACTAACCAAAACATTACTGAAACATAAGAGCTTAAATACTCAAGGAAATCAAAGATAATTAATTACAGGTGAGTCTAATATGACAACAAGGAGAAACAGAAACCAAACACAGGAAGGGAACACAGAAACAATGAGAACAGAGAATACATTTCAACATAAAAGTCCACAAGTTAGCGCGAAAGGCACTTAATTGAAATTTTGTTGGTTGCGCTATCGAACCATTTTGCCACATGAGTTTTCATGAGTTTTCGAGCATGTTTAGGCCCTCAAAAATGCGTTTCATTTCAGAGAAGAAGAATGATGATGATGATGATGATCGTTCCTGGCCTAAAATATGTATATGCATATGAGAGATATGTAAGAAGCCATTGGTACAGGCTGATAAGTTGCTATGTAAGGTTGATCAGGAAGTTCAAACAAAAGCTTAAATAATTTGTTCAACCAATCTGCCAAGTGTTCTTGAAACCTGTTTGAACCTGTTTGAACAATCAATACTTTTGCACTTCTATAAACCATAACACTAACTTTTTGCATATTTCAGTAACTACAGTTCCTCTGTAAACCTTACCTACTTCGGGCAGGTTTCAGATTTAGTGTACTTCAGAAAATGTGTTTTAACAGCTTTAGATGAAGCATAGCATATCATACTGTAGGACATTGGTATGATTTGTGTTTAAACTTTACATTTAATGTCCAAAACATGTCAATTTAGAAATTCATTTTTACTGTCAAATATTTGTCACCTCTCCACATCACAGACCCAGTTCCTATCTGCAGATTGTACTTCTGTGTACTTCTGTGCACAAAATTATGTCCTACCCGCTTCTATCATCTGAAAAAATATGCAAAATGAGAGCCACATCTGTTGGATTATGAATATCTGTATGGTTTTCATGCTGCTTTATGCTGCAAGCTCATCAATGTGACTCAGTAATGTAGCACCTCTCATCTGTTCTCTAATGTTGGTCTGTCTCTTTTCCCCTCTCTCTCTCTCTCTCTCTCTCTCTCTCTCTCTCTCTCTCTCTCCCCCCCACTCCCTCTTTCTCTCAGACATGACAGCACAAAGAGGATAAGGCCAGAGTAATTATGGTTCAGAAAGGCTGGCAGGTGTGATAAATGACTAATAAGGAGAGAAAAGAGCAGGGTCCTCAAAAGAAGACTATTAGTCTTATCAGTCCTACACTACTTGGCCCAGGACAGTGGGCTTGTAACACTTCAACCCCCAAATCATTCTGCCTACCCAAGAGAGAACAATTTGATTAAACTCTAAAATCTTAACCATTCTTTATTCCAGCAAGCAGGTTTAGCAGCTTAACTGGGTAAATTAACAGTAAGCTGTAAACCTCATCTTTTGCTTTCAAAATCTGTAACAGTATGCTAGTAATCACAGCATCACCTAACCAGTGGCCTGTTACACAAAACTAGTTGAACAAAATTTGAGTTTCAGAGTAATTAATAGTTGACAAAACCAAACAAATCCAACCTGGTTTAGATCAGGTTCAACAGGTTCTCAATGACGCTATAAACATTTTCTATCAACTAAGGGTTTGAGCCATTGTTTATGATTAAAGGGATAGTTTACCCAAAAATGAAAATTACTCCATGATTTACTCACCCTCAAGCCATCCTAGGTGTATATGACTATCTTCTTTCAGATGAACACAATCTGAGATATATTTAAAAATATCCTCCAAGGTTTATAATGGTTGTGAATGGGGGGCCATGTTTTAAAACAAACAAACAAAAAAAGTGCATCCATCCATAATCAAAGTAATCCATACAGCTCCAGAGGGTTAATAAAGGCCTTTTGAAGTGAAAGGATGCGTTTTTGTAAGAAAAATATCATATTTAAAACTTCATAAATTCAAATAACTAGCTTCCGGCGGAAGACCGTAAGCATACTGCGCAAGTCGTCTTGAGCCAAATGAGTAACCCACTGACACGATGTATGACACAGGATGTAGTAGTAGCATAAGCTTAGACAGCTCTCACAGTTCAAACAAGTAGGGTTATGCAACATAAGCTCCTCTTCTCTTATATCGAAATCCTCCGAAATTTCTCTTTAAAATATCTAATTTTAGACTTCTAATTCGTGACTGGTGTTTTGTTTTGCTCTCTCCTCTGTGCCTCCGCGTTTGTCATTGCATCATTGTGTTGGGTCAAAGGCTGCTCTTCCGCACAAATCAACTTGCGCAGTATGCGTACGGTCATCCACAGGAAGCTAGTTATTTGAATTTATAAAGTTTTAAATATGGATATTTTTCATACAAAAACGCATCCCTTCCCTTCAAAAGGCCTTTATTAACCTTCTGGAGCCGTATGGATTACTTTGATTATGGATAGATGCATTTTTTTTTTTTTTTTTTTTTTTAAACATTGCCCCCCATTCACAACCATTATAAACCTTGGAAGACTAAGGATATTTTTAAATATATTTCTGATTGTGTTCATCTGAAAGAAGATAGTCATATACACCTAGGATGGCTTGAGGGTGAGTAAATCATGGGATAATTTTCATTTTTGGGTGAACTATCCCTTTAACTTTGGAGTGTATGCAGCTAAAATTTGTGGCATTTGCAGAGATCAGTCAGTCACATGAAACACTGAGAGCATCAGTTTGATTTACTTCAAATATGAGAGTCAGTGTGATATATTGAATACAAGTTATGTTTATGTTGTACAGTTTCTTCGAATTCATTATAAAATTGTTAAATGTTATTTTTCTAATACTGCTAAATATTGTTTAATTTCTTATTTGTGCTTTATGAGAAAAAAGAGTGTTATGCGCATTTAGTGAATTAATTATTTTCATTTGGCATATCTGCATCATGACATCATTGCAAAAGTCTGCTATATGTAATGAATGGTTAAAATAGCAATGCAATTCGAATCTATAAGAGTTGATGATATTGTTGCAGCGTTAAGAATTATCTTCAACTTACATATGTGGTCATTTAGTCCATGGTGATGTCTGTTAACTGTGAGTTATGCGTTACATTTGACTGAATATATTTGATGAGTGAATTTTGTTTGTGTCGTCATTCAGTGTAACACATCAGACAATAACCTGAGCAGTATATTCTCAACTGAGAATGTGGTTTGTATACTAACTGCATTTTTACATCATCAATTTCATGTTGTTATTTGGATAAAGGTTAAAAATTAATGAAAATGTTATATATTTCCATGCTTATGTGTACATTATAGAAATCTTAATCTGCTTGTAAAGAATATGAGATTTGAGTGTCACTGGCAGTTGTAAATACTGAATATGGAAATGTTTGAAGTTGTTCATGTTTATAGCCAGTCATAATATGCAAAGAAGTCATACATCTGTTGACAATGTAATGTGCTGAACTGTTGTAATATGCATGCTTTTATTAATTTGATTCGTAGTAAATACAGAGACAGGAAGCCATCCCATTAGTAGTGTTCTTTTAATTTTATTATACTTCTTTTCAGGAGTACTACAATTTTGGAGGCACCACCTTGTTGCTATTTTTACCGCATCACAACTCGGAATATAATATACGATGCCACATTGTGCAGCTTTTGGTTGTAATTTTCAGTCGATGGGCAACAAGAGAAGTGATGTAAGTCTTCACTGCTTTACTAGCGATAAGAAGAGGAGAAAAGAACGGGAAGATGTGAAGAATGTGGACGAATACAACTTTCTAAAGACCCGCATCTTTGTTCTCTCCACTTTAGCCCTGATGCTTTTGAGGCTTTTAGTAGACCACAGCTACTGAAAGAGCTTACATTTGCCAATGGATATAAGCGTAGGCTTTAACCAAATGCCGCACCAGTCATGGAGACTGACGAGGGCAGCCCATAACACATCTCGATTGAGACAGACTGCCTCAAAGCTCTTGTGTGTTGTGATGTGCGGGATATCTGTGATAGCGTAAAAACAGTAGCTTCTTCCCAGCACGTTTAACTTTGTAATGCATTCAGGTGACATAGCAGACGATTTTTACACGTCAATCATACAGCAGTAGTTCGAATAGCCACAGAGACATTGCACTGCTTCGATGTTTTCATTCTCACTAATTTTGCGCTCTGGTTAAAATCGAAAAGGCTGATCATGTTTTAAAAGGAACCCCGCGGGTATTAAGACTTGTATGCGTTGCTGAGTTACCGTTGCACCAAAACATACAGATGAAATAGCCTCAAAAGCATCAGGGCTAAATTGGAGAGAACAAAGGCGTGGGTCTTTTTATTCATAGTTTTATTCGTCCACATTCTTCACAACTTCCCATTCTTTTTTCCTCTTATCGCTAGTAAAGCAGTGAAGACTTACATCGCTTCTCTTGTGGCTTATCGACTGAAAATTGGCATCGTATGTTATATTTCGAGTTGTGTTCGGTTAAAAATAGCCACAAGGTAGCGTCAGTAGCTGACAGAGCGCAACCATTTGACGTCGTCATAGAACGCACTGTGCACCTAAACAAAACTGTGCCCCCTATTGTCCAAATATGTCATGGATTTTTTTAAATAACGTAAATCTTTCATGGGTTTTCTACTACATATTTCAGTAAGATATATAATTTACGTTATATTAAGCCATACAAGTCTTAATACCAGGGGTTCCCTTTAACTACCCAGATGTGGAACAGTTGAATAAAGTGACAAGGCAGAGCTGATTGAACCAGCAACCACCAGAAGCAGCTGAGTCAACTCAGATAAGTCAAAGTTCACATGCAAAACTGTGAAACACTACAGTAAAGATGGATGCTTTGCACAGCTGTGTACATTGCCAAGAGGAAAATTAATTGAACTGAGCCAGTTCCTTGAAATTCATATAGAAGCAAATGTCACACACCTTTCCCTAGTCAGTCTTCTCAGTAGTTATCTGCTACAAAAGGAGCTGGAGGAACTTGAGGATGGAGGCATGGCGGAACTCCTAATCATAAATGAGAAATTGAGCGAAATGATGTTAACTGATGTAAACGTGACTGAGCAAATGTAATACAAAGACAAACTGGAGAAATTAATAATACAACTGATTCGCTTCCTGCTGTGCAAACAAATTCAACTGTTCCACAGAGCCCAAGGGCTAGAACTAAATATTTTCAGATTTCACTTCTGTCTACATGTATAAATTTTTTCTGCCATTTTAAATTTTCTCATTAACATTGATTTTTGATTTGTCAAAGCATTGCAAAAATAGACGTTAATTAATTGGTCAGGCAACAACCATTTTCATGAGTTGACCTATAGCTGAATGCCATGTCAAAGCTTAAAGGGGGTGTCTAATGCTATTTCATGCATTCTGACTTATTTACACTGTTAAAGAGTTGCATTCTCATGCTAAACATGGCCAAAGTTTCAAAACACGTGTTGGACGTATGACGGAGTATTTCTGCCCCAAATATACAACTTCCGTGGACATGTCTCGACGATTTTTTTTTTATTTTTTTTTTTGAGTATGGCCCTTTATCACGAAATAAAGGGTGTAATTCCTTATATAGGCACACTATGGAAGCTGAGAGATTTTTCAACAATGGGTGCATCTCAATCAGCTCCCTAGTTCAGTAGTCAGGGCACTGATCAGGGAGTCGGCCACATTCATTTTCACGATATGCTGATTCACAATCTAGGGAGCTGATTGAGACGCAGGGAATGTCACCAAAGGAGTGTATTTTTGGTTGTGAGGGAAAGATAACCTTTTTCAGCTTCCCAAAGAACCCAGCGTTAAGGGAACAGTGGATGAAGTTTGTTTTTCCGGGTCAGCAACGGAGTTGCACACGTATGTTTGCTTGTTCCCGGAATTTCGGTGATGAATGTTTTGTAAACAAGTCCCAGTTCGGTGCTGGATTTGCAGATTGCGGGTGGTGAATAAAACTGCATCAGATGTCTGTGTTTTGTTGGCAATCGGTGCGCATAATGTAAACAACGCAAACGTTTTTGTTTCCTTTTTATTTATAATGATGTCGCAGCTTGCAGACAATCTCTACGCAAAAGCTGCACGCACTCGTGACCCTTTAGCTCTGCCCACGGCAGGCACGCCTCCAGGAGCTCGGCTTTTTTCGGAAAGACTCGGTACAGCGTATGTATCTTTTATAAATATGATAAAACTAAAACTCTATAGGTATTTAAGATTAACATGAGATTGGCAGAAACTGTGTGTGATACCCATAAACTCTTTGGTTTTCCAGCATATTTTGCATATTTAAACCCTTTACAGCAATAACTGTATGGAACTTCAACACGGCATCATGAAGTTGATGCTCTTTGGTCACCAGTGTCTGAACACGTGTACCAAATAAGACAATCTTACTGACAAATAGCAGTCCATGATGTTACAAGGGGAGCACCCGATAGTATAAGAGGGCACCAGCAAAATACATCATCAGCTTTTTTTTCTTCAGGAGCCATTTGTTTTCCATGTAGATGTTTCCTTACATTTGAGGACTCTGTGTAATCTGTCTTGACCCAGAGCAGACACGTACAGCTCTCAAAGGAGCCGGAAGTGTTCACAGTAAGGAATCTCCGATCACATTTGTCTCTCTTTTTGAGGGGGAGGGACAATTGGCCCCACAACCAGCCCCACATACATGGAATTGCTGGATGTAATGGCCTGCACCACACATAGGCTGAGTTTGGCCTGGTCGCATGAGAAATGGGAAGTTGCAAGTGGTCGTTTGGATGAGCGCTTCCTAGTGGGCTATGAGCGTCCTTTACCTATGAGTCTACCTTTTCTCACTGATCTTCACAGTAAGGTGAAGTCATGGAAGAGACCAGAGTTATTCAAATGTGCAGGGATTCGGTGAGCACAGGTATGTGAAGATGCCCCCTGTGGAGGAACCACTAGCTGGTTATCTCTCACAGGGTGAGGCTCACTCTAGGCTCCAGCTCTGCCTCTGACGCCGTGCTAAACCAGTGGCAGTGGGCCAGGCTGGGGGTGCTGCAATCATACCAGGCTGCCCTGCTTAAGGACTTGGACCAGGGACAATGTTTGTCCCCTGAGGTGGTAGCGGAACTGCTCCGTACCACAGACCTAGCTCTATGGCCACCGAGCACAATGCCTCGGCCATGGTGGTGACGGAGAGACAACGGTGGCTAAATCTCTCAGGGATTAACCCTTAAAGGCAAACCTCAGGTCTTTAGTGACCTGAGACGTCATTCACTACCCCCCTTCTCGTTCATTTTTTTAAAGTTAGACATCAACCATCTTAGTATTCCTCAATCAATTCATTATAAACAATATAGCAAGAAAAAAATATATATATAAAATAATGTCCCATTCATTTTTTGTAAAAATTGTATAGGGGCACTAACGACCTGAGGTGTGAAACAGTGTAAGTATTTGATTTGTTCTGCACAACAATAATTGAATCTTTGATGACTGAATAAGTGCAATTCACCTTTATTCCACAAGGTGGCAATGTCTGATACACAATGATGTAGTGTCATCAGCAAAACTTAAAATAGCTCAGAAATTTACTGCAGAACAAGAACTGAACACAATCAAATATTAGTGCCACTGTCACTTAATGGTGGATTTGGTGAAGAAGCTGTCAGCAATTAAAATAGTGATTTTAAAGATGTTGAAAATGATAGTTTTGAGAATATATTTGAGATCGCGAATATGAGCCAGATGAATGTACTAGGAAATGAGCTCTGATGAGGACAGTGATAATGGTATAAAACATCTGCTCAAACAGAACCCTTCCAAGCTCCAAAAGGTAACAAAATATGCTTTATTTTATTCTTCTGCAATTGTTACTCTAATCAGTTTTATACTATCATGACAGGAAGAGATCCCTCCGTGTTAGATATATATCTGGGTTGCTAAAGACCCGAATATGTAATAATGATTGGTGAAACATTCAAGGAGAACGACAAGTCTTTCCTTCTGGATGCCCCAGTCTTGGCTTCTGGTCTCTTTGGCACCTCCGTCAAGACGGTGGTGGAGTGATTCAAGGAAGCAAGGGTGCAGTCCACTGCTTTCAGGAGAATCATCCCCCGTAAGGCCAAGCCCAGACCCTCTGCCTCCTCTAAGCCTTCTGACTTGTCTCTGGGATGTTCTTGGAGACAGGAGCAGAAGACTAGTGTAGCTGCTTGAAGACTAGAGCTGTATGTTTCTCAAGTTGTGTCCCAATTTAAAGGCTGCACCCTCCGAAGACCGCATTTCATGGCCGATTGCGTCACAGCGGCACTACTAAGGCTGTCCCAATTCAAATGCATCAAAAGAAGAAGAAGGGCTTTTTATTCAAAGAAAATGGCGGGTGGTAGTTCTGTGGTGTCCGAGCAATTTACTTACAATAAGGTTCATTAGTTAACATTAGTTAACTACATTAGTTAACATGAACTAATAATGAACTGCACTTATACAGCATTTATTAATCTTTGTTAATGTTAATTTTAACATACATTTTTTTAAAAATCTTGTTAACATTAGTTAATGCACTGTGAACTAACATGAAACAATGAACAACTGTATTTTCATTAACTAACGTTAACGAAGATTAGTAAATACAGTAACAAATGTATTGCTCATGGTTAATTCATGTTAATTAATACATTAACTGATGTTTAACTAATGAACCTTATTGTAAAGTGTTACCGTTTTGTTTGTAGTCCAAGTATTTTTTATTTTTTTTTAAATCTTACATTAAGAATGTGACCGGGGATTTAAATTCACCACCAGGAACACATTGAGGGGTTCTACTTTGTTGTTTATTCATTTACTGTTTTCGAGAAAATGATTCACTATCAAAAATGACCTCTCAACTTAATTGAGAAGAAAGTTCACAAAAAGATCAGTAAAAGCGAAACAATATTTAGATAAACAAAATGAGCACTTTCACACAACTGATGACACAAATTAAACCTTCATAGCTCTACAGTGTCATTTCCAAAATGCAAGAGAATAGGAAAATTACAAAAATCTCAGTGCAAATAATAGAAAATAAAACCCTTACAAGTAATGCAACACAATATCAAAATGTTACAACACAATACGGCAGTGGGAATAATCACGATGCGCTCCTACATAACACCAAGTACACTTTACAAAGGCCGAAATCCCCAACATATGTTGTACACCGTGGATGATCACAAAAACTTCCAGAGAACGCGTCGCTCGCACTGCTTGCAAACTCAACAGATATCCCAGAGTGAAAGCGCATGCGCACTGTCTCATACGCAACACACACAGTGCCACCTGCTGACCACTCCAGGAAAATACAGGTAACCACTGTTTATCATAACTTAATACACTGAACATAATGAGAATAATAAAATAATACATTTTTAACATGCAAGGAGAGATATAGATTTCAAGGTTAATTACCACCCGGTTACATTCTCCCCTGCAATAAGTCAGCGTCCTCGATGACTCACTCAATCACCAATTTCGGCATTCATGGCACCTTGTAATGCCTTCTCGAACAATGCGGTGCCAATACTGGTCAACACTTGAGACACCATATCTGTGCTGACACTCACTGCATGACAAGCAGACCTGGGTGCATGAAAAGGATTTGTGTGAACACCCGCAGTAGACCGTTTGCTTCTGCGCACAGCTGGAACTGGTACTTCTCTAAAATCAGTATTACGCATGTCACCAGTCTCTAGCTCCTGCGACTGGCCACGTTCACCTGTAGCCCTCAGAACAACACCATCATATTGTGCAGAGTCCCTACCAGTATCTGCTGATGCTTGTACTTGGATACCTTCAGAGCTGTCACCTCCCAACTCCGAAGTAACTGGTGCCTCTGAGTCCACTGGAGTGTTTGCGGCCACCCTCACAGATGGTTGCACAACCTCCTCTACTACCACAAAATCTGGCTCAGACATCTCATTCTCATCCATAATGACAGGCTTTATATCTGGCTGAGATTTTTCCTTACTCCTAGGTCGTGGAGTTGGCACGGCACCTGGATGCAACTCCGACCTGTGAACCCTCTTCGACGGCCCTCCCTCTAAAGGTTCCACAGTGTAAGTTGTGCCTACTATTTCCACAACTCGGTACACAGTCGGGCTCCAGGCATCTTGAATCTTGTTCCTGCCTGGAGGCCGCTGGCGCAGATATACCAACTCGCCCACACTGACCTGGGGACAAAATGTCTTTTCATTCAGACGAGTCACTCTCTCTAAAGCTTTCTCTTCTGAATACTCCCTAGCCTTCTCATGGGCATATCTCAGCCTCTCTTGATGCACAGACAACCAGTCTTGTTTCCGCTCGGAGACTTCCTCACCACCTAACAACGCATCAATGGGCAGATGTGGTTGTACCCCAAAAAGAAGATAATAAGGGGAAAACCCTGTAGTTGCATGCGGAGTCACATTATACGCATGGACTAACTCCGGCAAGTACTCGGGCCAACGCCGCTTACGTTCTGGTGGTAATGTACGTAACAGGTTGTGAAGTGTTCGGTTGTACCGTTCACATTGAACATTTCCCTGTGGCCTATAAGGGGTCGTACGGGTCTTTTTCACTCCATAGAGTCTGCACAGCTCAGCGATTACCTCACTTTCAAAGTTTCGACCTTGATCTGAGTGCAACCTCTCCGGGACACCGTACTTCATAAACCACTCCTTTAACAAGACCTTTGCTGTGGTATCGGCCTTTTGATCTTTTGTGGGAAACGCCTGTGTAAACTTTGTGAAAACGTCGGTAACAACCAAAACATTTTCACGCCCATCAGAAGCAGGCTCTAAGACTGTGAAGTCCACCGCAATCACTTCCAGGGGTCTGGAAGCCAAAAATGCTCTCACAGGGGCACGAACTTTGGGCTGAGGCATCTTTGTGAGGATGCACCGTTGACACTTCTTTACCCATTCCTCCACATCCTCATACATACCGGACCGAAAACACCTCTGCTTCAACAACCCCAACGTCCGTTCAATGCCCTGGTGCCCCAGATCGTCGTGCACACTTCGCAGAACTTGTTCCTTTAAACACCCCGGCAACAACAGTTGCCAGCAGCTCTCCTCAGAAGGATCATCTACTACTCGATACAGCAACCCATTTCGTTCTTTTATTAGGCTCCACTGTTTCAGAAGGCATTTCACAGACCTGGACAGAGACTGTCTTTCCAGGTGAACTGGTTTCTTTTTCTTATCCCAGAACCCTCGAAACACCCGCAGAACAGGGTCACTTTTCTGGAACTCAACCAACTGTTCGCTGGTGTATCCGGGAAATGTATGAGTGTTACCTTGGAGAGTAGAGATAGCTTCTTCTCCAGCCTCCAATGCACGAATTTGCCTCAATCTGCTGCATTCAACACCCTTCAATGCCAGCTCAGGTTCCAAGGTGGTACCTCGCCTTATCTCACCGCAAATCGCTATACACTCATCCCAGTCAGCGTCTGGATCAGGTTCAGGCTCCCCTGCAAACTCCTGCCTAGACAGAGCATCAGCTGCAGCGTTACTCTTGCCCGGTCTGTACTTCACCTCGAAGTTAAAGACCGACAGCTGTGGTACCCATCTCTGTTTGATCGCTCCTAACTTGGCAGTTTGCAAGTGACAGAGCGGATTATTATCTGTAATCACCTCGAACCAAGACCCAAGTAAGTAGCCACGAAATTTCTCGACTACAGCCCACTTAAGGGCCAGTAGCTCGAGCTTTATGCTACTGTAATTGCGATCATTTCGCTCTGCGTTACACAACCTATGGCTGGCATACGCAATGACCCTCTTCTTATCTCCCTGTTTCTGGTACAGCACGGCTCCTCAGCCATTCTGGCTTGCATCAGTTTCGAGAATGAAAGGACAAGTGAAGTCTGCAAAACCAAGCACAGGTGCTGTCGTCAGCTTCCTCTTTAACTGATTGAATGCATGGTCACATTCAGCAGACCACAGAGTGCTAAAGTGACGACCACTCCTTACACACCTGCCTTCACTCAAGCAAGCATTTACTAGGTCATGTAAGGGTCCAGCTATCTTCGAGAAGCCCTCGACGAACTTCCTATAATAGCTGCAAAACCCTAGAAATGACCTCAACTCCTTGACGGTTTCTGGGGTCTTCCAATTACTGACTGCAGCAACCTTGTCTGGGTCAGGAGAAATCCCTTGCGCTGACACCTGGTGACCAAGGAAACGTACAGAGTCTTGGAGAAAACAGCACTTTCCCAACTTGACCTTTAACCCTCTGGGGTCTGAGGATTTTCGGGGCCCTGGAGAAGTTTTGACATGCCCTGACATTTGTGCTTTTTTCAGTTGTTCATAAACATATTAATGGAAAAAGTGTCATTACACTGTATTCAGCACAAACTAGGCTACCATAATATGTGAGGAACATGTATGTACATGTTTGTGTTTTTGAAGGAATAACGTTTATGCATGGTTATTGAAAAAACAAAAAACTTAAGTCACTGAAATAAAGCCAAAAAATATATATTAAATCTGTGCTCACAAGACTGCTGGGAATTGGAGGTTGTAGACTAGAATTTTTGCTTCAAAATGATGTAAAAATTATCCTGCATACTCGTTCATTTATAACAACATATTGATTTAGTTTTTGTAAGACACTTTTTGTCAAGAAACACAGTATGCGTGGAGGCGTGAATCATCATGAATAATGGGTGATTTACACCTGAGAAGACAAAGAATCGCATAAAGACCTCTAATGAGCTGCATATTAATGAGGCCTTTCAGTCAGGTAGGCTGTGAAAAAACCCTCTGTGATCATGTCTCAAGCTCATCATGGTGTATATCAAACATACAGAAAAAACAGCAATACTGTGAAATATTATTACAATTTAAAATAATGGTATTCTATTATATACTTTAAAATATAATGTATTTCTGTGATGCAAAGCGTCTGAACATTCATGTTACCTCTATGGCATTTCATATAGTCTTTTAGCTTAAAAGCATGCACATTTGGAGAAATATTGATGGATTCTCATATGTTTATGTCAATTTTCTATACAGAGGAGTAATATTTATTCAGTATTTATTGTCATCACTGTGAGCGCTGGATACTGTGTTTTCAATTCATACTGGCAGCCGGAGGGCGCTCTGTACACCTTTAGTCCACAAATTACTCTAAAGAAGAACAGGAAATTCAGGAACTAACGGCATGTCTTCCAGAGATCGCTAACCATGGCTTTAACATCCAGATAAGCACTTTTCAAGACAATAAATGCACGATTGAGATGATGTATACATGTATTGCCTCAGAATTTGCGTCAGAATAGCGCTAGCTCCGTGGGCGTGGCCGCATTAGCGGATAATGAGCTGAATCACGGGCGTCTGACATGTGTCTCTTTTCATACAGATTACATAAACACAGAATATTTGTTTTCGATTTGACTTACAGGATTTAAAACCTGACATTTCAACGTTTTTTTAGACATAAGTCTCATTTGTATTCACTAAGTTACAGTTCATCTTCTGAGAACTATCAGATTAAACTTTGTTCAGAGGGAGAGGACAGATCACGCATCATGTTAGTTTTCTTTATTTTGCAAAAAGCACATCATTTTGTTTTTACTCTGAGTGTACACAAATAAAAGAAGATATTCCACAAATTTTATTGGTGTATAACTCTTAATTATATGCGCAACATTGACAGAGTATTTTGAGTCTCTTTCACACTGGTAAGAAAAAAACCGAGGTGGTATCGCCGGCGTGACCGCCAACCCGAGGGAGTTAAACCGGTCTCAGCCAACCGTTTCAGCACCATCTCTAATCTTTCCAGGTGTTCCCCAAATGTCTGTGAAAACAGCAAAATGTCATCTAGGTACACTATCAACACCTGGAAGATCAAGTCGCTCATAACAGCCTGCATCAGCCGCTGAAAGGTCGACGGTCCATTACAGACCCCAAACGGCATCCTCCGGTACTCAAATAAACCAAAAGGTGTGGTGAACGCCGTCTTGGCCCTATCACGGTCACTCACCACGATCTGATGATACCCAGAGTCCAAGTCCACAATTGAGAAGAACTTCGCTCCCCTGAGGGCATCAAAGCTCTCGTCAATTCTGGGTAGCGGAAATGCGTCACGCCTCGTCTTGGCATTGAGTTTGCGATAATCTACGCACAACCGTAGCGACCCATCAGCTTTGCGCACCAGTACCACAGGCGAGGCATAAGCACTTACACTCTCCTGAATGACACCCTTCTTCAGTAACTTAGTTATGTGCTTTCTAACCTCTTGATACTGATTTGGGGGAATTCGTCGGTACGGCTGATTCACTGGTATGTCATCAGTCAGATGTATCTCGTGCCGAACCTTATCTGTATAACCCAAATCATCGTCCTCCAGGGCAAACACACTTGAATACTTGCCCAGCAGAGCTTTTAACTGAACCCGCTGCTCAGCCGTGCCCCCCATGTTGACGTAATCCAAGACTGACTGGGCCTGAGGCAGAGAACCAGGACCTCCACCCATAGTGACCTGTTCTGTGTCCGCAGAGATTCGCTGAAACCTTACTTCGCAGGACGAACCCTCACTGTGACCATCTACCGGGGACAACAAACCCAAACGGGCCCTAGGTTGAAGCCAAAGGTCTTCCTGAGACAGGTTAAGTACTCTCACTGGACACACAGGTAACTCTGATGTGACCAAGGTAGGTACTACAACCAAACCTTCTGGTAAGGGCAAATTTGCTGGTTCTACCAACCATGCAGAACCATCCTTTTTACTGCATTCAATCCCCTTAATCAGGACAGTTGCTGCCGACCAAGCTGGCACATGAGCAGGAGTCTTACCCACGACCCGAGCAGATGAAACTCGATCAACTAACTCCACTGATTGTGCCTGCTGGAAGACTGCCCTCCAGTCAGAATCCAGCCTACCACCCAGCGTGGTGTCAAATTAAGCGTGAACGATCTGTCGGCACTTACTGATAATGTTCATTCCGATGAGCACAGCCACAGACGATGGGCTAGGAGATTCTTTCACGATCAAGAACCCACACTCGGGCAAGGTCATCCCCATAACCTCCACATCCAGCTCCATATAACCCAAATAGGGAATGTCTAAACCGTTGGCTGCTGTGATCTTCAGCCAGCCAGAAGTAGACAACACATCACTCTCATCCCCAAACAGATGCTCTCGGAAAAACTCCTCAGTAATAGTACTGACCTGACTACCAGTGTCAAGCAAGCATGACACTGGAACACACTTGATTTTCAGGTCTACCATTGGGTATGTTCCTACTGCCCGTTCTAGGAAACGGTCTCGACTAGTTCCCTCAGGCGGTAAACCAGAAACTACCCCTTGTGCAGCCTGACTCAGAAGGACCTTGTTTTTCTTGACCTTCAGTGGTCTGGGTAGCACTCTTAGGTCTCCCACCCCGTCTTACAGTGCAGCGTCTAGCGATATGCCCAACCCCGTTGCACCTGAAACAGATAGGTTCTCCCTTTTCTGTAAACCTGGGAGGAGATTTTGACGAAGGCGCGAAATTCTGCAGAACCGACACTGACCGCTGCGCAGTCAACTCTTTGACCACCTTAGTGAGCTCTGAAATAGTCTGCTCTTGCTCACTTATTCGCTTGTCCTGCCGGGAAATTACCTGTAAAATATCATTCAACACAGAAGAGTTTTGATTCTCAGACCCGACCGAAGTACCTTCAGTTTCCCTTAACACTTCTGAATGGACTGGTCGACTATTCGCTACTCTGGTTGGCCGGCTCTCTTCCATGGACCAAAGAATGGCCTCATTACGAATCTCAAGCAGGGTCAAGTAGGGCTTTTCCCTGATTATTTTACGCAGCTCTCGCCTCAACGTGGCATCTCGCACACCCTCCACGAACTGATCACGCAAAATCCCCTGCTCGTTAGCCAAACCATCTGGGGACTGTTTTACAATGGAACTTAACAGGCGAGAGAGAGCATGAGAGTAGTTTCGGAGATCTTCCCCCTCCAATTGTTTGCGATTGTAAAACATTTGCAACAATTGAGTCCCACTACGCCGTTCCCCAAACGCGTCCCGCAGGAAAGTAAACAAATCACTGGCCTGTCTGGACTGGTTTCCCACACATAAACGCACCTCTTCCAGTGCAGGCCCCCGCAAAAGTGAGATAATAAAGTCCAGCTGTTCTTCTTGTGTCTGGTCTCTGGCCCGTAGAACCCTTTCTACCTCCTCAATAAACTCCTCTACAGACCTTCCATCTTTGTTATACTCCCCACTAAAAGGTTGAACCTGGCGTTCACGAGGAACATAAATGTAAGAGCGGGTTGTGTTACCCCCAACAACAGCCCTATTGGCTAGAGTATCGTTCCTCCAATTGCTTAACTCTTGAATTTGACCCTTCATTTGCTCTATGACATCATTTCCCACAGCCCCAACAACAGGGACTTGTACGCTCTCTTCAGGCAGTTCATCAGAGTCAGACATTTTGTACATAAGTAGGTCAAAAAGCATTAACTCGGAATTAACTCAACTCAGTTAGAGATTAATGTCCTTGGTGCAAAACTTGTCCCGCTTTCTCAGTCTTTTTTTTTTTCAGTACCTTAGACACACCCTCACACTAATGCACAGTTCCTGGGATGCAGCCATGAAATCCAGGAAGCCAACACGTTAGCAGATGGAAACGCGTCAGTCTGATCCAATCTTCTTAGCAGCCGCCACGCCTGGCACACTGGAAAACCAATCAGTCGCACGCTGATCACCTCATCCGCGATCCTCCATGCTCTGGACGTCCTCCGCCTCTGTAAAATATTCACCACTGCTGTATTGTCTAACTAAACCAAAATGAATCAGATTGAATAAACAACCCCACTCCTGGTACCAAAATGTGTGACCGGGGATTTAAATTCACCACCAGGAACACATTGAGGGGTTCTACTTTGTTGTTTATTCATTTACTGTTTTCAAGAAAATGATTCACTATCAAAAATGACCTCTCAACTTAATTGTGAAGAAAGTTCACAAAAAGATCAGTAAAAGCGAAACAATATTTAGATAAACAAAATGAGCACTTTCACACAACTGATGACACAAATTAAACCTTCATAGCTCTACAGTGTCATTTCCAAAATGCAAGAGAATAGGAAAATTACAAAAATCTCAGTGCAAATAATAGAAAATAAAACCCTTACAAGTAATGCAACACAATATCAAAATGTTACAACACAATACGGCAGTGGGAATAATCACGATGCGCTCCTACATAACACCAAGTACACTTTACAAAGGCCGAAATCCCCAACATATGTTGTACACCGTGGATGATCACAAAAACTTCCAGAGAACGCGTCGCTCGCACTGCTTGCAAACTCAACAGATATCCCAGAGTGAAAGCGCATGCGCACTGTCTCATACGCAACACACACAGTGCCACCTGCTGACCACTCCAGGAAAATACAGGTAACCACTGTTTATCATAACTTAATACACTGAACATAATGAGAATAATAAAATAATAATTTTTTAACATGCAAGGAGAGATATAGATTTCAAGGTTAATTACCACCCAGTTACAAGAAGAATTTAATTTAATTTAAGTAAAAGTTATTGTCTTGTTTTGGGAAAAAATAAGTCAAATGTGAGCATACTTAAAATAAGTAAAATAATCTGCTATTGCTTACCCCATTGGCAGATGATTTTGCTTTTTTTTTTTCCTACAACAAGACAATAGCTTTTGCTTGTCTAGTAAATGCTTTTTAATGTAAGAATTTTTGGATATTTGGACTAGTAACAACACAAACATTCTAAATAAGAAAACCATTTTTTGCTGTGAATGTCAAGTAGGAAGGTATATTCAGTAAATAAAACAGCAGCACAAATGCAGAAGAAATTAAGCCAAAAAAACATCTGAAATGTGGTAAATAAAATTACCTGAAAAACATTCCGGTGTGGTTAGGGTTAGGCCAAAGGCTGCAATAGGGCCAAGTTCAGCAGTGGGTGACCAAGATGAGGAGGACCCAGCCCCAGGTCCAGCCCCAGCAAACAGGAAAAGAGGCTGTGACGATGAGCTAATCGAGCTTATAAGGGAGGATATGGCATTGCAAAGACAAACAGAGGAGAAGAGAGCAAGGAGAGAATGGACAGACTTTTTTCTCTCCTTGAGAGAATGGTTGACAAACAAAAATAATATAATTTACAGTTGATTAAAGCAATTTGCTTTTTTTGTTACTTATTTGTAAATGAAATAATTTCTGTACACTGTTTATTTTTGTAATGTAACAAAGTTGATTTATATTTGGAATTTAAGTTATTTGTAAATGATGAAAAGCAAATTCTGTTTGTTTATTTTTGTAATAAATTCCCATTTGTAAATAAAACACAAGTAATCGTTCTGGAAATTGTTTACTTTTGCAATGGAATATGTAAATAACATTCTTCTATACAGTACATTTTCTTTTTTGGAATATAAACTACAATTAGTAAATAAATAATTTCAAGTACTTTTTACAACTATTTAACATCATGAAAACAACATAATTTCACTTAACGGTACATAAAACAAATTGGAAAAAAGAAAACATTTAAGCTTTCATTCTGCTGAGCAAGAAGACCCTGGTGGTGCTGCTGGACCTGGATGGGCTGCCACAATAAATTAACTCGCATACTCAAATCGAACAATAAAATATTTGAACACATGCAACACGATTGCATGGTCCATTAAACTTTTTTTTTAGCCATTGTATCTTTACAATTGTCTTACTTGCCTGTTACAAATAGTCATGGTCAGCAGGTACCTCCTCCAGGGCAGACACCTCTGCATACCGCTGGTCATACCATGCTCCCCCTCATCCTCTGCCGGGGGGGGTAATAATTATATATATATAACCCATTTATATAATATTTTTAAAAAATAGTCTAAGTTTATTCTTTTGCAATATTTTTAAAATGTTTTTGGAATTCACTTACATGAGGTACAAAGGTGTTCTGCTCTAAGTTTCTATAGGATGGAGCAAGGAGGTTGGGATTGTAGGATTGTTCCTGCCTTTTTATCACTTCTCTAGAGAAAGTGTGTTGCTCTCCTTGGATGGAGGTAATTCATTAAAGTAGGGATGAGCTGTCCTCCCTTCTAATATTTTTGGGGGTTTTAAAATAGGATTTAAGCTCCCCAGAGGCACCCTTCGGTAGGAACCCAGGTAATAGTGTCCATACTATATATATGCCCTGCTTTCATCTCTCTCTATGGCTAACATAGTGAATGGGCTTCCCTGGTAGGAAGATTAAGATGAAGTTGTGCAGCTGTGGCCTAAACGGTTAAAGAGTCGGACTTGTAACCCGAAGGTCGTGGGTTTGAGTCTCAGTAGTGGCAGGCAATGTAGGTGGGGGGAGTGAACAGCGCTCTCTTCTACTCTCAGAGTGCTCAACCACAACTGAGGTGCCCTTGAGCAAGGCACCTAACGCCCAATCTCTCCCTGGGCACTGCAGCAAAAAAATGGCTGCCCACTGTGGGTGTGTGTTCACAGTGTGTGTGTGTTTAAAACTCACTGCTGTGTATGTGCACTTGGATGGGTGAAATTCAGAGCCCAAATTCCGGGAATAAGATACACGTCAGTTTCACTTTCATGAATGGGACATAGGCACCATATAACTTTTTGTGTCGTTTACCTCCCTCCCCATGTAAAATTTCTGGGTCTTGAAGAAGGGATACCTACCTTTATGTAGGGCCTGAGCTCCCCTGTGGCTTCTTTGGGGCAAGGTTAAATAATGTTACCTTCATTTCTCTCCTTGCTTGGATAGAGGACTCCCCCCGGGAAAAGCAGCTATAGTGTTAGCCTTAAAGATGCTAAGCACAAAAGGTCTGAGCACTTGGAACATGCTCCCTATCGTATGTTGCTCTCATGAAACATTTTGGGGTAGAGCAGGATAAATGGAATTGTGATAAACAGAGTAACTACAATTCTTTTAATCCAATTTATCCTCCCCAACTATGCTTGGGTCTTAAATTAGGGATTTACACTCTTAGCTGGTATCATACAAGTATCAAGTGATGATATTGTTAAGTTATCTATGCTTGTGGGGACCTGGACCAGTAGGGGTGGCCTCTCTTCTTGTTAGGGCAGCACTTTAAAGTGCATAAAAAGTCTCAGAGTAGATCCTGGAGAAGACTTTCAGAAAGGTGAGCACATTACCTTATGAATTTATGGTAAATAGGTAGAGCTTTAGCTCACCTGAGGCTTCCTGAGGGGTTGAGTCTTTGCTCTATGCTCCTTGTATTTGCATCCCTTTTGATAAATCGAGGGCTATATTCTCCCCCTTAGAAATAGTGGTAGGTCTGAGGTTTTACGCAGGGCTGGGAAGTTTAGTTTTATGTATTTCATGTATTTCAAATGTATTTCACTACATATTACAAATTGCATGCTTTAAAAAGTAATTTGTAACATATTTCATTAGATTATACAAGTTTTGCAACTAGAATACCTTGGAATACTAATAAGGTATGTAACACAAAGGGTCCACCAAACATAGGAACATAGGACTTCCTCTGCTTATTGTTTTCTTTTTTTTTTTCTTTTTTTTTTTTGATGCAACACAATGCATTAAGAGCTGGGGTGTGTAAACTTTTTAAATTGCATGAACAGGGTAAATTGTAATTATTTTGTCTTCTGGGAAACATGGAAGTATTAGCTTTTGAAGGGGAATACTGAAAGAGAAAAAAAAATATGATCTTTAAACAAAATATTAAACAAAATTTACACATCATCATCATCCTGTTAAAGTTTACACCCCCTGTTCCTAATGCATTGTTTCCTTCTTGAGCATCAGTACATGTTTTCACCTTTTGTAATAGCTGTGTATGAGCCCATCAATTGTCCTTAGTGTGAAAAGATGGACCTCAAAATCATAAAGTCACTGTTGGAAAGGTGTCAAATATGCAGAAGAGGCTGGAAAACCTGAGAATGTGCAGAACCTGGAGGGTTTTTTTTTTTTCTTTCTTTTTGTTTTTGTTTTTTTCTGAAGAACAGTGGGTGGTTTAACTGGTCAGTACAAACATGTGACTCACAATCTATCACAAAACATGAAAACAGTCGTGGATCATTCAGGTAATGACAGACACTTAAGAGGTTATGTAAATTTTTGAATGGGGAAATTTTTATAAATTCAGTTATTTTGTCTTGTGGAGTGTATGTAAACATCTGCTATATGAAATAGCTCATTCAGGACAGTAATAAATAAAAATAACATGCAATTTTTATGATCCCTCTTATTCTGTTAAAATTATTACAATGTTGCATGTTCTGCAAGGGGTATGAATATGAGCAGAACTGTAGCTTAGGATGCTTTTGCAGTGTCAGAGTCAGAGAATAACCACTTGCTGTTTTCATTAATTACCCGTTACAGTTACTTTAATGTTTAAATGAAATAAATGACATTAAAATTCAAAGTAAACACTTTGGTAATCTAAAATACTTTTTGGATGTAACTGTAATTTGATTACCACCCATTTAAAATGTAACTGTAATGAAATACAGTTATTCATATTTTGTACTTTATACATAACTAAGTTAAATGCATTCCGTTACTCCCCAACCCTGGTTGTAGGTGAGCTACTTCCTTGAATAAGTTACTCCCTAAGGGCTTTGTCAAGGCATTTGGCAGCTTTGTTTGCTCTTGAGGCACTGAGGTTTTTCACCTGCTCTGCAAGGGAGGGAGGAAGGTTGTAAAGGCCGGGACATCTCTTACAACAGATCATGGAAGCAGAAACACCTTCTCTGGCTATTATAGAAGTTAAGCTTAGGGAGTGGCTTCACTAAGCAGTCTATGACCCAGTTTCACAAACAGGGCTTAGATTAAGCCAGGATTAGGCCTTAATTCAATTAGGGCATTTAAGTGGGTTTTATAAACGTGCCTTAGAAAAACATTACTTGTGTGCACCTTGAGACAAAACAATGGTACTGACATATTTTAATTTGTCTGTGCAAGTTACTTTCAGTTAAAACAGCTCAAAAATGCATTTTAGTCTGGGACTAGCTTTGTCTGTAAATCCGAGGGTATGAGGCACATTTTTTTGCACCCTGGGGGTTGATGCACCTTGATTGATTGATTGATTGATTGATTTGTAGAGTCAGGTTATTCTGTGCCCACTATGGTCTGCATTTCTACAGTCTAGTGAGGCAGGTACTCCATCAGCATCAGGAGTGGGTACTGGTTCCACATAGCATCAACTCCATGATGCCACATTGAAGTTCCACTTCGAAAGGAAACATCTCAGGTAACAACTGTAACCCTGGTTCCCTGAGAAGGGGAACAAAACACAACGTTTGCCTGTATTTTGCAGGCGCCCTCATACTCACAGGTGCTTCGTTTGTGACATCATGGACTGCCATCTGCCAATAAGATTGGCATGTTTGTTACACATGTTCAGACACTGGCGATGATGAGGGCGTCCCCATAGCGTTACCTCCATGACACTGCGTCTCATTCCCCTCAGGGAACCAGTGTTACAGTCATAACCTGAGACGTTTTACAAGCCCTTACACTCTCAGAAAATATGTGCAAAAATTTTACCTTTTAAAGATTCAACCTTAGTCAAATGCACCTGATCCAGCTAATCAAGTCCTTCATGCTTATTTTAAAACTACAGGTATGTGTTGAAACAGGGTTGGAATTAAACTCTTTAGGAATCTGGCCCTCCAGGAACTGAGATTGACAACCCCTGAGCTAGAAAGTGTGTTTCCTTGCTATCTTTTTCTACACTCCAGAACAGAAGTCTTCCTCACTCTTAATTTCAAGGTTGAGGGTGCTCCCTGGGCCAGCAACAGTGGAAAACTCCTCTGCAGACATAATTGCATACGGAATATAAAGTGCTATGACCTGATGTGCAGGAAACTGGTGGGGTCAGATAGAGTGGGTGAAGGAAAAAAAAACAATAATAGGGTGGTGAGAAAAGTGTGGAATAAATTTTGTTGTTGTTAACAATCTCAACAGATGCACGAAGTTCAGAGAAAGGGACAGCTGTGGTTGGTGAGCAAAATCTTGTTTTCTGCTCCCCCCCCCTCTCTCTCTTGCTCTCTCTCTCTCTCTCTCTCACACACACACACACACACACACATTGTGAGGAGATTGGGTTGTTATTTTAACGCCGCCTCTTTAGATCTCTCTGTTTTAACAAGAATTTTATGGAGCGCTGCTGTTAATGGGTTTCACTTATAAAACAAAGCTGCCGGTGGCTTGGAGATGACACTATAGAAGAAATGTTGTAAAGAAACATGTGATGGATGGCCCTTTCGCTTTCTACAATTAAACCCTGGGTCCACATAACGGCCATTAAAGACTATGGCAGGGAAATGAGGATGAACACAACAAATGCTGTTGTGAAACCCATTTTATGAAAACAACAGCAGAAGGAAGAGCAGAATGAATGTGAATTTCATGCTATGGCAGATCTCAGGAGTCAGGGACAAGTATAACAGTGTCTTTCACGTTTTGTGGGGTTGCAGCAGTGCATGGCTAGGTGAGAAGTGTTTGAAGCCTGAAGTAGTACAGGTAGAGCAGCCACACCTCATGGACCAAACACAATTAGACATAAAAGTGCAATACATATACATAATGATACATAAATGTTCAGATCTATTGCTATCCTACAGTACCTCTTGCAAACTATGCTCTTCATCACCATGTTCTCCACTTGCTGAATACAGGAATGTTGAGAGATGAGTTTTATGCTTTTTTGTATGCTTGGCAATGTCAAGAAGGTTCTGAAATTCTCCCACAGCTTTCTTTAAATAATGGAAACAAAATAATGTAACTCATTCTGGTCAGGTCATTTCATAAACAGATTGCTCCTTATTGTGAACGCTCACAATGAACACAATCAACACCCTCAAGAACTGGCCGAGCATGCTCCAATCTCAAACAAACAACACATAGATCGCGTGAGTCGTCACCCGTAAGAAAATGGGGCACAGTGGCACACATCTCCTAAATTGCTTGCCCATCTAAACAAAATCAGTCAAACAGGACGTACAATTTTGACAAACAATCTGACAAGAGAATTTACAAAAAAAGTGGCTTCCTGAGTCCTGTTGCATGAACAAACAATTGAACAAACTTTTACAAAAACAAAGTTTACAAGTCTGCTACAAATGCCCACAAAATTCAAGATATGATTGCAAAAAAGTACTTGTACTTGTGAGATGCTGATTTTTTATATTATAAAATGTGATATAATTAAGCAATATCAAAAGAGTAAGAGAGCTGCTTTCACAAATATAAGCAAAAGTGCAAATGTGATACTGATTTTATATAAACATTCAATGATCAACATTTTATTTTTAAAACATTAAGGCCCGGTTTCACAGATACCCCTTTTCCACCAGTACGAACTGGGTGCTAGTTCAGAGCCAGTGCTATTGCCGGTTCGGTGTTGGTTCAACTGATGAGACGTCTAAGAACCGGTTTGCTTTTCCACGGGCTAGAGAGCCAGCACGGAGCCAGGTCATACTGTATATGTCTCATCTTTCACAGCAACGCTAGCATGCCAGCGCCAAACACAAACACACCAAGCTTGTTCGAGATGCATCGGCTTCTCGTAGTCCGATCGGCACATGACATCAAAGCACCACGAGAGCGATCCAAAAGCAAAAGGAGTCATATGCTCTACAAACGCACCCGCGGGACTCCGATGTCACATGCTGATCGGTCCGTGCAGCTCCGATGCATCTCGAACAAGCCTTCCATCAACAATGGCAGACGTTGCGTTACTATTGATGGTCATGGCTTTGCAAAAATGCGCTGCTCCCCGTACCCCGAGACGCAGAGTCTTACATTCGCCTCCACCGTAAAGACACCCACCACCATCTTCAGCATCCTCCTATACCTCAGCACAGCCCATGATTCCTGCAATACAGAAATGGACAGTTTTAGGATTAAGACAAGCGCTAATTAGCACCGATATACATTTTTCAAGGAGAATGAACAAAGAGAATGAACAGAGCTATATAATCTGTATGTCTCGCTTCAGTCAGCTTTTCCATCTCCAAAATCCACTCCACCTTCCAAAGCCACCTTCCATCGCAGGACCGGTTCTTCCGCAAAAATCAGCCAGTCTAGGCCGCGCCCCAGACTCCACCGCTGCCAGGCCTCGATCTTCTCCTACCTCCGCCGAGCTTCAGACCGCAGCTTTTTCCAGGTCTCAATACCAGCCTCTATCAACAACACAGGATATCCTGTCACCGTGAGTATGCCTCTACCAGAGGTGCAGGCACAGCCATCTCAGTCTTTCCCTGTCACTTTTTTCAATCCTCTCTCCTGTCCGTGGCCTGCAGCTCCACCATCAAACTCTAGTGCGAGGCTGCCTCCGCTAGCGACGCAGGCCCAAACACCCAATTTTTTCACTCAGAAACCCTTTTTTCCTCTCTCTTTTGTCCCTCCCCAGGCTCCAGGGGTCGACACAAGCACAAGGCTGCCTCTGCAAGTGACTTAGACCCCGGCCTCTTTTCTTCCTAACACTCTCCCCCAGGCAAAGTCTCCTTTCACTCTGTTTTCTGCAATGCCGATGCCCATCCCACCGAATGCTACAGCCCTGGAACCGGAGCACAAGATTTTCAACATGTCATTAGAGGCAATTTGTTGGATTCTCCTTAACCCTTTCAAGCATGAGTTTAAAATATTCTAACTGACCCCCCAGAGTGAGTTTTTTTAAGGCGACCGTTATTTTAGAACGTTTGCCTTTATTGTTTCCATGGCGACGCATCTTGAGTGTCACAAGCGCTGAACGCAGCCACAATAACACTGTCAGATGGATCGCTATTATTTTGTTTTTCCTGTTTTGAGATATTCGCAAACTTGCTTACCATGTTATCAACTATCTGATATTCCGATTCTCAAATATATATGTGTAAGTGAGTGTGTTTTGTCATTTTAAAACCTTTATAAATGATCTTTATCTTAATCTATAATCCTAGTTTGCGCTGCAGTTCACAGAGTCCTGTCAGTCGGTTTACAGAACGTGAATTCATCAGTTTCTCCTGAAATATATGCAAGTAAGTGGCTGGTGAACTGGAAGAATAATAGAGTAAACTTTATAGTTACTTAGGCCCATTATGTGTGTCTGATATGAATAAATGTTGGCAAATTATATTTGAATGGATTGTTATTGCTGCTTCCACTGATGTCTGACATCATTGTGTATTTTATAAACTCTAAATGTATCGTTTTACTGGTGCTTATGCGTATTTAAATGTCTGAAACCTTAAAAAAAAACATTATGTGGCTGAAAACACTGCATAGCTGTGATATATGACAAGAGCTGCGCGCGTCCGTCTCGCAGCCAAAGCGCGAAAGCACAATTTGAATCTGGCAGTTATGTGACGTCACTGAACGTTCTAAATCCCATATGTGGGACCGAACGCCCAGGGGCACAGAAATAAAAATCCCATATGTGGGACCGTACCGCTCAAAGGGTTAACAACCATGCAATTCCTTACGTCATTCACCTGCTTGATGATTTCTTAATCATCTCGCCTCCCGATGCCATTCCAGCTGCGTATCTTTCCACTGTCAAAAAACGCCGAGCTCAGGATCCCAATCGCCCAAGATAAAACCATGGGTCCAGCCACGTCCATCGAATTCTTGGGCATCAACCTAGACACAGTCAATTTCCAAGCCTCACTCCCCAAAGAGAAAACCAACAGGATAATTCTGGTTGCATCCGCCCTCATAGACAGTCCGGATTGTTCCAAACGTGAGCTGCTATCTTTGCTCGGCCATTTAAACTTTGCGATGCGCATAATCCCGCAAGTCTGCCCTTTCATCTCCCATGTCCTCTCCCTCGTGTCATCAGTTCACGCACTAGAGGACCAAATCTCACTAACTAGTTCATGCTGCAACGAGGATAACTTTCCTTAAACAATGGAACAGTCTGTCTTACTTTTATAATAATTTGGTTTCTCTCCCCGAGGATATTCAACTGTTTACTGATGCAGCTCCCTCCATCGGTTTCGGAGGATATTACGAAGGCCGCTGGTTTGCGTCCACATGGCCCTCTCAGCTGTTAGAACCATTGCAGTCACTAACATCCTCAGCGCTGTTTGAGCTGTACCCTCTGGTTGTAGCAGCCTTTCTGTGGGGGGAAAGAATGGTCCACCAACAGCATTATATTGCACTGTGACAATAAAGCAACCGTGCACTGCATTAATAAAGGCTGTTCACATTCCCCCGCAATAATGCCTCTTCTTAGACGCTTGATTTGGATTTCAGCATGTGACCGATTCATCATAATAGCAAAACACGTTCCTGGGACAAAGAAACAAATAGCTGACTCCCTCTCTTGTTTTGCTTTCCAGAAATTCAGGCGGCTGGCACCAGAGGCAGACCCATTTCCAACACCAGTACCTCACTTTTGAGAGCTGATATTCCCATAAATCATCCACTGAAACTCCTCCTCGACGCCTCTCTCAATACCATTCTCCAAGCCGTTTCCCCTAGAACCCTACAATCCTACCTAACCACATGGAAGTGTTTTAAGTCTTTCCACTCCACCTATAACCTGCCTTTTCCAGATTTTTCCCTGCTCACCATCACTTCATTGATTTCTCATCTCAACAGCACCAAGAACATCCAAGTCAGCTCCGTCAAAGGTTATCTAAGTGGAATCCAATTCTTCCACAAACTCATGTTCGGTTCACCCTCCTCAGAAATAGCTAACTCACAGACATCCATGCTCATAAATGGAATCCAAAGAACTCAACCCACCCGCCCAGATGCAAGACAACCAATAACTTTAGAAATTCTTACTAAATGCATCTCCACCCTCCGCCGAGGTTACCTATCTATCAACAAACTACAGGTTTAATTCAACAAACTACAGGTTTAATTCATTTGAAGTTCTTGTGCTAAATGTTACACTCTCAGATATAAGTAAAAAGTCACTACTATCTCTTGCTTTGGCTACCGTTTATAGACCTCCAGGGCCTTATGTCGAACAATTCTCCTGACAACTATAGATAAATTCATAAATAACCTGCCTGATCTGTCTCAGCTGCTCATTGTACCTAAACACACAAATGAACTTGAGGAAATGACTAGCAGTATGTGCACCATTTTCTCTAGTACATTAGATAATGTTGCACCCATGAGATTAAAAAAGGTAAAAATACTGCACCATGGTACAACAGTATTACTCACGCTATCAAGAGAGAAACTTGTAATCTAGAACGCAAATGGAGACAAACTTGTTTAGAGGTCTTCAGAATCGCGTGGAAAGACAGCTCGTCCCATTATAGAAAGACAGAAAAAATAGTTCATGCGTTCATGACGTCTAGACTAGATTACTGTAATGCATTACTAGCTGTTTGTTCTGCATCCTCAATAAACAAGCTACAATTAGTCCAAAATGCAACTGCTAGAGTTCTTACCAGGTCAAGAAAATATGATCATATAACACCAATTTTATCATCTCTACACTGGTTACCTATTAAGTTCCGTATCGATTATAATGTATTGCTACTGACCTATAAGCCTCTAAATGGTTTAGCTCCTGTGTACTTAACCGATCTTTTATCGCCCTACAATCCTTCACGCTCTTTAAGATCACAAAACTCTGGACTTCTGGTTGTACCTAGGATATTCACCTAGGAAGTCCACTAAAGGAGGGAGAGCTCATATTCATATTTGGCTCCAAAATTCTGGAATAGCCTTTCTGATTATGTTCGGGGCTCAGACTCGCTCACCCAGTTTAAATCTAGATTAAAGACACATCTCTTTAGCCAAGTATTCACATAATGCATCTCATATCAGATCAATTGCACATGACTATCTTTGCTTAATGTTATGAACAGCAGCTACGCTAATTATTCTCCATTTACTTTTCTGTTTTACCTCGGGACGCCCGTCGCTCTTCAAATACATAAAACATTAGCCTTAATAGACAGAAAGAAAACTTTGTACTTTTTTTTTTCTTTTCAAACATCAGATCTTTATTTACCTTTGCACTGCAAAGAAGCAGAGATCTTCAAACTGCATGCGGCACTTCATTCACGATAGAGGTGGTGCAGATTTATGAGGTTTTACTGACAGTTTAAGGATCCGATGGAGTTACAAGGTTTTGTCACAAGCTCTTTAAAATCCTTTTTATTCATTAAATATTTGTAAAACCCAAATACAGGCGTAAAGGGTGACCAATAGCATTGATTTTTTTTAAAAATAAAATAAAACAAAAATTAGTAAATATAGATTAATTGAATGAGGAAATATACACTTATTGCCAAAAGTATTGGGACACCCCTCCAAATCATTGAATTCAGGTGTTTCAATCACTTTCATGGCCACAGGTATATAAAAATCAAGCACCTAGGCATGCAGACTGCTTCTACAAACATTTGTGAAAGAATGGGTCGCTCTCAGGAGCTCAGTGAATTCAAGCGTGGTACCGTGATAGGTTGCCACCTGTGCAATAAGTCCATTCGTGAAATTTCCTCACCACTAAATATTCCACGGTCAACTGTTAGTGGTGTCATAACAAAGTGGAAGCAGCTGGGAACAACAGCAACTCAGCCACGAAGTGGTAGGCCACAGTCAATAACTACAGACCTC
This sequence comes from Ctenopharyngodon idella, assembly GCF_019924925.1. Lineage (NCBI taxonomy): Eukaryota > Metazoa > Chordata > Actinopteri > Cypriniformes > Xenocyprididae > Ctenopharyngodon > Ctenopharyngodon idella. The sequence continues at coordinate 10,931,323 of NC_067237.1, forward strand.
CAAACTTCGTGTGGCCTTCAGATTAGCTCAAGAACAGTGCGTAGAGAGCTTCATGGTATGGGTTTCCATGGCCGAGCAGCTGCATCCAAGCCTTACATTACCAAAGTCAATGCAAAGCGTTGGATGCAGTGGTGTAAAGCATGCCACCACTAGACTCTAGAGCAGTGGAGACATGTTCTCTGGAGTGACGAATCACACTTCTCTGTCTGGCAATCCGATGGACGAGTCTAAGTTTGGCAGTTGCCAGGAGAACAGTACTTGCCTGACTGCAATGTGCCAAGTGTAAAGTCTGGTGGAGGGGGGATTATGGTGTGGGGTTGTTTTTCAGGGGTTGGGCTTGGCCCCTTAGTTCCAGTAAAAAAAGGAACTCTTAATGCTTTAGCATACCAAGACATTTTGGACAATTTCATGCTCCTAACTTTGTGGGAACAGTTTGGGGCTGGTCCCTTCCTGTTCCAACATGACTGCGCACCAGTGCACAAAGCAAGGTCCATAAAGACATGGATGAGTGAGTTTGGTGTGGAGGAACTTGACTGGCCTGCACAGAGTCCTGACCTCAACCGGATAGAACACCTTTGGGATGAATTAGAGCCGCAGCACAGTAGTTGGGAAACACTGCTATAGGTCACTTCTTTTTTTACGTTTGACTGAATTCTACAAAACAGAGCAGGTTTTATTCTGGGTTAGAGAACCCAGATCAAAACTGGACCAATCAGTAGTGATGTGATGTGATGTGATGTGATGTGATGTGTGTGTGTGTGTGTGTGTGTGTGTGTGTGTGTGTGTGTGTGTGTGTGTGTATACACACTACCGTTTAGGATCTGTAAGATTTTTAATGTTTTTAAAAGAAGTTTCGTCTGCTCACCAAGGCTGCATTTATTTAATTAAAAATACAGTAAAAACAGTAATATTGTGAAATATTATTACAATTTAAAATAACTCTTTTCTATTTGAAAATATTGTAAAATGTAATTTATTCTTGTGTTAGCAAAGCTGAATTTTCAGCATCATTACTCCAGTCTTCAGTGTCACATGATCCTTCAGAAATGATTCTAATATGTTGATTTGCTGCTCAAGAAACATTTATTGTGTACAATTGTACAAAATATTTGTGTACAATATATATATATTTTTTTTTTTTCAGGATTCTTTGATGAATAGAAAGTTCAAAAGAACAGCATTTTTTTGAAATATAATTTTTTGTAACATTATAAATGTCTTTACTGTCACTTTTGATCGATTTAATGCATCCTTGCTGAATAAAAGTATTCATTTTTAATTTCTTTTAAAAAAAAATAAAAATAAAAATTCTTACTGACCCCAAACTTTTGAACGGTAGTGTATAATGTTACAAAAGCTTTGCATTTCAGATAAATGCTCATCAAGAAATCCTGAAATTCTTGAGCAGCAAATCAGCATATTAGAATGATTTCTGAAGGATCATGTGACACTGAAGACTGGACTGATGATGCTAAAAATTCAGCTTTGCCATCACAGGAACAAATTACTTTGTAAAATATATTCAAATAGAAAACAGTTATTTTAAATTGTAATATTATTTCAAAATATTACTGTTTTTACTGTATTTTTAATTAAATAAATGCAGCCTGGTGAGCAGATGAAACTTCTTTTAAAAACATTAAAAACCTTACCGATCCCAAACTTTTGAACGGTAGTGTGTGTGTGTGTGTGTGTGTGTGTGTGTGTGTGTGTGTATGTATGTATGTATATATATATATATATATATATATATATATATATATATATATATATATATATACACACTACCAGTCAAAAGTTTGGAAACATTACTATTGTTAATGTTTTTGAACAAAGTCTCTTATGCTCATGAAGGCTGCATTTATTTCATAATAAATACAGAAAAAACAATAATATTGTGAAATATTATTACAATTTAAAATTATGGTGTTCTATTTTAATATACTTTAAAATTTAATTTATTTCTGTGATGCAAAGCTGAATTAAATTAGCATCATTACTCCAGTCTTCAGTGTCACATGATCCTTCAGCAATCATTCTAATATGCTGATTTGATACTCAGTTATTATCAATGTTGAAAACAGTTGTTCAGCATTTATTCAAAATATAAATCTTTTCTAACAATATAAATCTTTACTATCACTTATTATCAATTAAACACATCTGTGCTGAATAAAAGTATTAATTTCTTTCAAAAAAAAGAAAGAAAAAAAATTACTGACCCCAAACTTTTGAACAGTAGTGTATATTGTTACAAAAGATTTCTATTTTAAATAAATGCTGATATTTTTTTAACTTTTTATTCATACATCCATCACATCACAGCTGATTGGTCCAGATTTAATCTGGGTTCTCTAACCCAGAATAAAACCTGCTCTGGAGCAGTTTAGTCGTGTAGCGTGTACGTTACCATGGCAGTGAACACTGCTTAAAACTAATCCACCTTTTTGAGCCCCAAGAAAAAAAAGGAAAAAAGAAAAGAGTTTGCTCAAACTAATCTCAGAGTTAGCCTGGGTAGCAAATGAAACCAGCTTCATGCAACAGGCTTCTGAAACAAAGAATAGAGTTTCAGTACTAAACTTCATCTCATTTCTGTTCATCACAGAAAGTTGTCATATGTTTTCAAAATACAGAGCTTGTGTTAACTGAATGTTTTGAAAACATTTATGGATAATTTTGAAATGCTTTTTTGTCAGAAAGAGTGAGTAAAGATTAAATGTGAGTAACTGGAGATTCTGAGCTTTTTTTATTGTTGTTTGTTTGTTTGTTTGTTTACATCACCATCTTCACTGAAAAAAAAAAAATACAGCTTGAACATATTAAAAAACAGCTCTTTTTTTGTGTTCAAAAGAACTAAAAAGATAAAGAAAAAAACTGCCTCTCTTCACATGCCTGTAGTGTTTCCAGGGACAATAAATTCAGTTTGAGATGAAAAGATAAGGTCTACTCTGTAGTCCTTCAACTAGAGAACAAAGGTACATTTCAAACTGACTCTCCCTGAAAGACACAGGACACCCTTGTGGCAATGTCAAAACTTTCTGTGATTTCAGAATGGGACTTCCCAGTCCAATTCCAGATCCAACAACTTCAACACTCATTCTGAAACCCTCCTGTTTTTTTTGTTTGTTTTGTTTTGTTTTTTCATTGGGCGCAGAAAGCATCTCCATAAAGGAGACAGGTCTTACCTGCATTCATTTCCTGTGTGACCTCTGCTTTCAGTGCATGATGGATTATCCTGAGTGTCTGGACATCCATTTTTCTGCCCAGGAAGTGAGACCCTAGCCTAGGGTGGGTGGCACTAGCTATGGGAAATCTTGTTGGAACAACAATAGCAATGATAACAACAATGACAACAATATGGATCATCTTCACAGTGGGATCTCATGGGAAAAGCCTGCTTTTGAGAGTGCAGGCTATGGCTATGTGCGGGTTTGGAGAGAAGAGAGTACATCTGTACACCACAGCATAAACATGTTATTTCTAGGCAATGATCTTTCACTGCTCACTACGCAGTCTTGCACACAAGTCAGCTGAGATTGTTTTAGTTTCAGTTTCAGCCTTCACTGGCACTCTACTTGGACTTACCTGTTCTTCTTATATGTCTGTATCACTAAAACCCTCCCCCTTCCATATGTCTATACGTAGGTTTATCTTTCGGTCTCTAACAGTAGACTACTGTTACAAATAATACAGTATATTCAGAATTTTACTTTGAAATAATAACGGTCTGTGCATGTTAAATGATTATGTTAGTAATATTTTGGGTTGCTTTGTTTTGTGGGTTTCCATTTGAAAATAGTAATGAAGTAGACATACAGAATTGTGTCAGCTCTGTAACCCTGTCATAAATTTCTCTATGTTCCACAGAGCTAGCAAGTAAATTCACTTGAGAGACTTTTGTTAAATGTATCACATCTTAATCTGTTGAACAAGAAGCAATGTTCAAATGATGTTCAAGTCTAAACTACTTCAAATTCAAATATGTTAAAGTATTATTAGGCTGCATAAATTTTGTCAACCGGAAGCGGGAATACTTCCCATAACACCCAATGTACTTGTTACATTGTAAAAAGAATGACAAATACGCTTATGTACGTGTACATTTTAGAACATCCTCATACCTCAGTCATACAACGAAAAGACGTCATGCTTCAGTCATTGGACAAACCGGCATTGCGCCTCAGACTGAAAGGCTACGGGGCACGTTCAAGCTCAAACCGGTGCGCAACGTTTTGCTGTGGTTTCTGGGTTGAACGACATGGAAACGGTGTGCAACGGGGTTTGAGATATGTTTTCTCTTGTTTGGTGGGTGTGTCAAAAATGTCAGCCCAGTCAGCATCAACATGTATATAAACCACACGGTATTAAAGAGACAGCTCGCACAATGGGTCCAAGTAAAGTCGTTTACAAATGTGTTCTCTTTTATTCTGGATGGCAAGGGCAGTGACTGTAATATCGAGCGTATTTTGCAGTATTAAACACGACTTCATCAGTGCTCCGAAAATTCTTCAAAAAGAATACAAAGAATGGCCTTCTCAGCTGCCATAGTTGTAACTCTTGCGTCATCAGAACAGGGTGTTCAACGCACCACCGTTTCTGTTTAAAAAACGTTTTGCAACGTTTTGTCGGGGCTGAACGCAGTCCAGGTCTCAGGAAAAACGACGTCAGGTGTCATACAATTATCAGATGAAACAGCCTCAGATTAAAAGGCATCAGACGAAAAGGAATCAAATGAAACGGACTCAGACAAAAAGGCATCAGGTTTTTTTTTTTTTGTATAACTTTCTATTGGCTTTTATCCCATCCATCCTTCAGCTGTCTTTTTCTTTCTCCCCCTTTTTTATATTTAACTGTAACTATTCCCAAATTGATGTAAGGTATGTGTGCGTGCATGTGAATTATGTAGAATCGATATATTTATGGTATTCACGTAGGCTTTTTGTGTAATCCCTTGGCAATGCTCTTTAGGTTATTGTTATTCGAGCATTAAAAACTAATAAAAAAGCAGAGAGAGAGAGAGAGAGAGAGAGAGAGAGAGAGGGGAGGGGCCGAAGGTAAGCTATAGGCCACCTGATTTTATTCTCACAGCTTCAAAGTCAATTCTGAGAATTGTTTCTAAACACATTATAAATGTTTCAAATGTATTGCTGAAACACATTACAAAGACTGTGAACGATGAAGTACTGAATTGTGGAGTTAGACCATTAAACAGTTTTTCACCAATTCTGTGTTCAGGATTTTTTGGGCGGGGCTGAAATAGTGGCTCTATGACGCACTGGAGCCACCGAGCATGGCCCCTCCCCTAACACTATATTAGGTGTGTTCGACATCGGCTGTGGCTGGATGCAACCAATCAGCGAGAGTAGCTGCGTGCAGGCGTGGGAGCTGAAAACGGAGACATGAAGTCGGACACTTTCTGCTTCTCGTAGTGACACTCGCGCTGCGTTTGCATATTTTATCACAGCTGAAGTGAAATAAACGCAATATTTGACTAATACACTGATGTTTCAGAGACATTTTCATTCAATACTTTATGTACTGCTTACAGCTTCTGTTTTTACAAGAATAAAGTTCAACATAAGCATATATATTATTTAAATACCAATGTAGTGGGGTATACGTTTTTTATCAGTTTTATTTTGATAAACATGACACAATATAACATTGCGACATGAAAAGAGCTTTAACTGTTATAAAAATACAGATTTGTGAGCATTAGTGGAACTAAAGTTTTCAGAATAAACACAAAACACACATGATTGTTGTCATGCGGTGAATCCGGCCAATCCTGAAACAGCTGTGTCGTCATCAGAGCTTGTGCAGCCACTCTTGAGATGCTACGCTGGCTGACTCATCCGACTGTTCTCGAATCACTCTCGCAGTACTTTGATGCCATACGTCAGTCATATGGTGTCGGCACTGTCTCAAGACGGACAAAATTTCTTACCGGCTGCATCAAGTCGAACAAGCCTAATAACTGTCGATGACGCACTGGAGCCACCGAGCATCTCCCCGCCCCTAACACGATAATAATGCTGCATTCACGCTACCTCGTATTTACCGGAATCTTGAGATGACAACACTTGACGTTGTATTCGGAACAGTTCACGTCCTCGGACTGGGAATTATGCGTTTCTATGGCACCACTATAAACGCCTAAATGAATCTACAGTGGTCAGGTGGTACAGTGGCCACATGGTAACCGTGGGAGCTTTCAGAAAACTCCCAAACTGTAATTACGAGCTCTACGAGGACGTGGACGCTTTTTACAAGCCAGAATCTTGTAGTTACAGTAATTACGATATGGCGTGAACACACCTTTACTACAGCGTATTAGCATCAGTGGCTCGGCTGTGAGTTACTGCCATTACTGTTAGTTATACAGCCTACATTTTGCTAGCAAGTTATGCCTTCGTCACGCAAATGCATATTACCTGGTTGTGATAATATACAAAACAGATCGATCTCCTTATTTAAATTTCCTAAATTAATTCCTATATATGGGGCCATACAGACTATCTTCTGTCCTGGCCTTCATCCTCCCGTCTCACGGCGCCGACATCTGGTGCCACAGTCGGCAGTACGTGCCACCAATGAATGTAAATTGCCTTTTGTGTTTGTTATAATTAGTAGGTAGTCCACAGTATCTCTACTATATTTTGCAACCCTCTAACGTGATTCTTTTGTTCATATGCATCAGTATGTTTGACTCCTTAGACAAGTCAGTTGAGAGAGACGACAACTTTCTCGTGAGTAGGCATGGTTTCAGCGCTTGAGAGCAGAGAATACTGCTTATTTTTTCAAGATTTTGATAACTTATTTCATTTAGCCTACTTGGCGGTTTTTTAGTCATTCAAATTTGGCTGGGTGATTAAGAACACATTTTTCTGTGGTTCGACTCCTCCCCACCATACACTGACATGATGCATTCTAATCTTCAAGCAGAAGGAACTGGATGAAGTCTTCTGAATGATACCAATCCACAATCTGACTTGTGATGCAGCCTGGAATCATGACCAGGTTTGTTTGGCAAGAGGAAAACTGGTCCCCCGACTGAGCCTGTGTCACGGAATGGTGTGTATCCAAAAGCACGATGAAGAGATGGAAACAGGATTTTAATAACAAAACTCAGAATACCAGAATACATGCTACACACGCTATACATAGACGAAGACAGACAAACACTGAGGGAGAACACAGGGAATATATACACGGCAAACAAAGGGAACTCAATGAGATAATTACAAGGCACAGGTGAATGGGATAACTAATTAAACAGACTGGGGAAAACTAGGTCACAGGACTGAACCAAAAACACGATGAAGGAGGAAAACAGATCAGACATGTAACAGCCTGGTTTCTCCCAAGATTTTTTCCCCCTCCATTTTTGTTACCAATGGAGCTTGGATTCCTTGCCACTGTCACCTCTGGCTTGCTTAGTTAGGGACAACAGATAGTTAATATTCAGTAATATTATTGATTTGACTATGACTCTATTGGATGAGAACTGAACCGAGCTGGACGATTACATCACTGTTTTCTACAGAGCTGCTTTATAGCTGAATTGAACTAATTTCATTTTTGATGATCTTTACACAGTTATTGAACAAAACTGAATCAACACTGAATTGACTTCAGCTGAACAATGGCACTTTTTTTCTTCTTAGAGCTGCTTTAGAGCAGAATTGAACTCCGTTTGCATCATTATCCTGTTTATCCCTGTAAAACTGCTTTGAAACAATCTGTATTGTATAAAGCACTATATAAATAAAGGTGACTTGACACTTGATGATTATATTATGTACTTGGAGCTTATACGTAAGGACTAACATGGATAGAGGAATTATTTGCTCAATCTCAAAATTTCACTACATTTTTTACTTTATTATTATCACTACTTGAAGGGTGAGTTCATCTGAAAATGAAATTTCTGTCATTAATGACTCACATTCATGTCGTTCCAAACCCGTAAGACCTTCGTTCATCTTCGGAACACATATTAGGATATTTTTGATGAAATCCAAGAGGTTTTTTTTTTTTTTACCCCCCATAGAAAACAACATAAATACCACATTCAAGGTCCAGAAATGTAGTAAAGACAGCCTTAAAATAGTCAATGTGAGGCCAGTGGTTCAACCTTAATGTTATGAAGTGACAAGAATACTTTTTGTGTGCAAAAACAAAAAAATAATGACTTTTTTCAACAATTTCTTCATTCCCCTGCCATTCTCCTACGCTGTTTACATTCTATAGACAGTGCAGGGTTCCGTGTTCTACGTCAGAATGCTGACTCAGTATTGGTTGACGCTGTACAGGTGAGCACCACGACGCATCGTGTGCTGCTGACGCAGGAGCCGGCCAATACAAGTCGGCGTTCTGACGTAGAACACGGAAGCCTGCACTATCGAGAAATTGTTGAATAAATACTTTATTTTTGTTTTGTTTTTGCGCACAAAAAGTATTCTCGTCACTTCATAATATTAAGGTTGAACCACTGTAGTCACATTGTCTATTTTAATGATGTCTTTACTACTTTTCTGGACCTTGAAAATGGCACTTATGTGGCTTTCTATGGGGATAAAAAAAAAAAAAAACATTCTTAATTTGTGTTCCGAAGATGAACGAAGGTCTTACGGGTTTGCAACGACATGAGGGTGAGTTTATTAATGACAGATATTTCATTTGAACTAACCCTTTAAAGCTGCTCTATTGTTATGTGATAAGCAGTTACTTAAATACATTATGAGGTACTATCATGAAATACAGCACATTAACACTTGTTCACTTGTCAGGATATAAATTGATTCTGCAGGTGTCTTACTTAGGGTTTACCCATGGTACTAATTAAAGAATGATAATTAGGTTTGTTAAATTCAGCTCTTTAAGGTTAGCCTGTCCCCTTCGGAATATAACAATCACTGATCACAGACAAAGGCTTATGAGATACAGGTTGACTTTACATAATAGACAGAGATAAAGACGTAGTTCTGCCCATGAGGGAATTTAAGGTTATGATTTATAGCTTTCTCACATTTGAAGGAGTTTGTCGTTGCTGCATTAAGGATCTGTTTTTGAAGTGTGATGCCTATTAATGCTTGACAGGTTCTTTAGTTTAGCTTACTGCTTTAAGCATCCCAATGTTCAGTCCTCAAACTCTGACCTTGACCAACAAAGCTTTCAGTTTGACTGTGTTCTGTATTATTGGTCTACTAAACACAGAATAATGTTAACCCTCTGGGGTTGACAAATGCGCGTTTTGCTGGATTTTCTTCACATAGCAGCAAAATATACTTAAAATACTCTGTAAGTGGACACATACAAAAGTAGACCTTTTACCCTTTAAAATGATTTATTGCTTGTATGACAATAAATGACAATCAAAACAAAACATTGTGCTTTTGTAAAATAAAGAAAATAAACAGGGTGTGCATTCTGCCGTCTCTGTCACCTTGAACTTTTTTCTCGAGCATGTCCTTAAAATGAAACAAAACTCAGCGAATACTTGTCACACCAACATAAGCAACATATCTTTATAAACATCTAAGTGTCTACTTTTAAATGATCTAATTCAAAACAAAAACAAAACAAATCTTTTTATGTAATCTGTATGAAAAGTGAGCGATATCAGTCATTCTCGTATCAGCTCATTATCCGCTAATGTGAACACGCCTACTGACATCATGCTCTATTCAAACGCTAATGTTTTGAGGCGATCCATGCAAACAGTGTCAATGCCCACATCAACTCGGTAAAATATACAGTACTTTACTTCAACTTGGTATGCGGTGAGGAATAATCCTGAAATACTTTACCTCAAAAGAAGAAGGGTTAGTTCACCCAAAAATAAAAATTGGTCTGGAACGACATGAGGGTGAGTAATTAATAACAGAAATATCATTTTTTTGGTGAACTAACCCTTTAAAGCCATGTTTATTTAATTTGTCTCTTTATTCTAATCTGTTTATTTGTGCTATCGTTTGCAATGTTTATTTTTTTCTTATTTTATTACTGATTGTTTACTTGTCTTTTTTTGTAAATTTAGTTCAGTTTCAAATAAAGCCTTCCTGTGCTGTGTGAAAGCTATAGATCTAAATGTAATGCAGCACTTTTCACAATTAGTTAACCTTGAGAGCTGTGCACTTTTACTCCATTTAAGTGTGAATTTGTGAAAAAACTTTCAAGTGATTTGTTACAAAAGTGTGCATCATATATGCTAAACGTGGAAGCTCAAATGTGTGTGACGCAATAGAAAAGACCTCATTTGGTTCTCGCACATTAAACGCACAGTTGAGCTTCTTCATTTCCTTTTAATGGCAGTTTGCAAATCCACCTGAAGGTGCATACCACTACTTACTTCACAACAGCTGATGTAAAATAAAGGCAGGGAACGTCTCGGTTACGTATGTAACCCTCGTTCCCTGAAGGAGGGAACGGAGATGTACGTCAGTAGTGACCGACGAATTGGGATATCGCTAGAGAGCCCTATCAGCTTTTAGTAAACTACAACAGGCCAATGGAATTGGCGTACGATATTTGCATAATGCACACCGCCCCCGCCAGGTGGTCTAAATAGGGAAGCAGATGCAATCGCACTCTGTTTTTCGCTGAAGAGACAACCTAGGTCTGCACTGCAGCGAAGGCACAGGAACTGTGGTGACGGGACGTACGTCTCCGTTCCCTTCTTCAGGGAGCAAGGGTTACATACGTAACCGAGACGTTCCCTTTCAGTCGGTCACGTTCGACGTACATCAGTAGTGACCGACGAATTGGGATCCCAAATAAAACGCCATAGTTACAGACCCCTTTCAGCGCCCAGCGCAAGCTCTAGCCACCCGGCGCACCAGGGGGGCAGAGAAGGGGGCGAGTTTACACTAAGAGAGTCTACTGCTGTTCCGCAAGACCCACTACAGAAGACTTAGACAACACTGGGGAAGCGAACCCATAGGGTGGCCACAACCTACCCTGCAGGGGAGGAATTTACGTGGAGATACACATATGGACTGGCCGTAGGCAGTACGCATATGGAGTCCCTGGGATGGCTCCAGCCTAGAGATAGGGGGAGACTCATCTGACAGGTGACAGCAGAGCTGGCTCTGCTAAGGGAAAGACACGGGCTCACCATGGGGAATTGACTGTGGACAATACACATATGGGATCGCTCACGACATATGGCACCCAGCCAAACATCAACGTCGGTGACGGATGTTTGGCCTGGCATCAGATACTCCGCAATGTCTGAGCTGCAAGGGGAGGCGGAGGAGCTCGACAGGGTTCGCCAAGCGGGGAACTCTACTGAAGTAATGAATGCACGTATCCGGCCCAGGGGGCGGGAATGGCATTGCAAGCCGACACTAGAACGGGTTCTCTGCGTTTACCGGCTACTGGAAGCGAGTACACGGGAAGATACCGGTTCCACACGAAGGCTATAGAATCTAGCGAACGTGTTGGGTGTCGCCCAGCCCGCAGCTCTACAGATATCTGTCAGCGAGGCGCCGTGCGCCAGCGCCCAGGAAGAGGCAACTCCTCTGGTGGAGTGAGCTCTCAACCCGAGCGGGCAAGGCACGCCTTGGGACTGATAAACCAAGGCGATGGCGTCCACTATCCAGTGGGCCATCCTCTGCTTGGAGACAGCCTTTCCCTTCTGCTGGCCTCCGAAACAGGCCTGGCCTGGCCTTCCTCGATCTCTTGCCACCTGGCTTGGCTGGGTTCTGAGCGGGCTGGGCGCCGCGTCCGCAACCGGCTCCCTGCTGTCTGGTGGGTGTAGGCTGCTGCTTGGCCGACTTAGCAGGGGCGGAGAACGACATAGACGGGCGCCCTCGGCGACGAGCGGGCTGAGGCTGTGCAGCCGGCTGTGGGGTGGAGGCAGCAGCGGACCGCCGGGGCAGCACATGTTTGATAGCCTCAGCCTGCTTCTGTGCGGCTGAGAACTGCTAGGCAAAGCTCTCGAACGCGTCGCCGAATAGGCCGACCTGAGATATGGGGGAGTCCAGGAACTGTCCACCATACAGGGTGGTGAAGGCGGAGGAGGGGCCAGGCCTGGCACGAACGCTATATGGCGTTCTCCAAGACTTGGTCACCTCCTCATGCACTTCCGGGAAGAATGGCACTGGGGCGGGGTGCTGAGGACCAGCGCGGGCCGCCCCGAGATACCAATCATCCAGCCGAGAGGGTTCAGGACGCGGTGGAGGATTCCAGACAAGCCCGACCCTCTCGGCGGCCCAGGAAAGCATAGCCGTCAGCTCGGGATTGGCCTCGGGCAACGCTACCGTCCCGGAGGGAGACAACACAGCCGAGTCTTCATCTCCCGAGGACTCTTGCTCACCTTTCGATGCCGCAATCGACATCTGGTCGTCCGTAGGTGCACCGAAGGACACGACTGGTTGCTCAGTAGAGGGACCAGGACGATCCATTGGCAACATCACAGGCTGCAGTGTTGTAGAGGGGGCAGGGGCCCGCAGAGCGGCGCTCGGCGGGGAAGCCCTGACCGTTATCCTCGGATCACCCTGCCTACACGCCGACGCACCATCACCCCGGCCGAAGCCAGAGAAAACGGCTGAACAGGACATAGGGGAGGTGACCCCCACTCCTTGAGAACCAAGGAACGAGAGTCTGGATCTCCCACAATGAGAACATGAACTATCCATAAAAGCTGCTTCAGCATGCTGAACGCCCAGGCATGTGATGCAGCGATTGTGACCGTCAGCGGGGACCAGGTAACGACCGCATCCAGTAACGCACAGACAAAATGACATCTTAAAAAAGACGCAGGGTTCGTCTGTGAAGCTCTTTTAGAAGGGGAAATTCAGCTCTGATCTCTGTGCCGAAGCACACAGGGAACAGCCGCGATGTGATCAGGTACACCACTCCCTGATCACATACACAGAGGAACCGGCCCAAATCGCAACCGTCAAATGCACAGGCAAAATAATGCTGTAAAAACAGCAGTTGAGAGCTAATGACAGCTCAGGTTCCTCTGAAGCTTGCGACCTCGCTGCAACGTGCCGTCACACCAACACAAAGACCGCTGCTCTTCAAAGGCTTGGAGAGTTTACTCTCAGTCTTCTCAGAAGCTCTAGGAACACACAAGGTTGGCTCCGAAGCGAAAGACAGAGTGCGATTGCATCTGCTTCCCTATTTAGACCACCTGGCGGGGGCGGTGTGCATTATGCAAATATCGCATGCCAATTCCATTGGCCTGTTGTAGTTTACTCGAAGCTGATAGGGCTCTCTAGCGATATCCCAATTCGTCGGTCACTACTGACGTACGTTGAACGTGACCGACTGAAAGGGAACTCAGACTAGTTTTACACAAAACAGGAAGAGGAGGTGAGAGTTGGGAGGCAGGGTGGTATCATCAAAACTACGGGTTCAGTGCAGATAACAGGATCCGGTTCTATGAGCAGTTCGTCAGCCGTTTTCGAGGGTTTTGGGCTCCACAACATCCCTTCATACTCCACCAGTAATCCCAGGGGCACAGGCAATGTTGCCGGCTCACACACTGGTCAGACGTTCTGTCGGGCTCGGGTTCTGGGAAGATCCTGGGCTGAGTCTTGGTTGCTGTCGCTTTGATCGTGGCAGGCTCCGGCTTCGCGTCTGCGGCGGGCTCAGGTTTCGCCGTCACTGGGGCTTGTGTGCTGTTCTCCTCCACGCTCACGCAGATCGTGAAGGTGGAAATGTTGTGGAGGAGTACCCACTCCACGTAATCCATGAAAGTCCCTAGAGCCTTGTTTCCAGGCAAGCGTGCTCTTGTCTCCACATTGAGGCTTGTCCAGAAAAGCACACACAGGCAGTCGTCATCATAATGGACACAATGGAAAAGGTCCGAAAATGCCTGTGTGCCTCTCTAGGGACTGGTTCCCCTGTGAAAGGAGGATTCTTTTTGCTGCTGTTAGATCCATCTTAGGTCTGTTATTCTGTCATGTCTGGGTTGCAAAGATGAGGAAAATGGAATTAATTGCAGCAGCTTAACTTTATTTACAAGAACTTAAAAGAAAGAAAACACACAGGAATAAACTTCGACATTAACTGAACAATCAAACATATCACGATAAAAACGGACAATGAACAGAACAAAACACAGGGCTTGGGTAGACCAAACTAATTAACAAAATGAACCACAGGTGTAACTGAATCATTAATCAAGGCAACAAACATGGTAATTAACACAGACAGGAAAACTATAACAAAGGAAACATGCACCACACACAGCAATACTAAACATAACCCTGACACGATCTTTGATATCGGCTCAGGACATCCCTATTTGAAAGCATAAGATCCCACCCTCCCTTCACAATGGTCTCCTAAGCCACGCCTCTTCCAAAACATATGAATGTGCACAGCCAGAGCAGAGTCTGCAAAGCCTCACAAGAGACGACATTAAATTACCTCATGTCTCAAAGCACACAAATCTTTTACAAGACAACTGTTTATGTTCAGTCATTGTGAATGACATTTATTGGATTTTTTCCCCTGAAATTAGAAAACATAAAATATTGCGCGGGGAGCCCTGCCGTTATCCTCAGATCACGATATAGTGTCTGTGAATATTAAACTGCAAAAAGACTGTTTAAATATGAATCCTGCATGTTCTGTGTGTCTCTGAATGGTGCAGATGCGCATTTTGTTTACTACACATACAGTTGTGGTCAGAATTATTGGCACCCTTGGTAAATATGAGCAAAGATGACTAAAAATAAATCTGCATTGTTTATCCTTTTGATCTTTAATTCATAAAATTAGCAAAAATTCTAACCTTTCATTGAAGGAAAAGAATTGAAAGTGGGGGGAAAATCACATTATGAAATAAATGTTTTTCTCCAAAACACGTTGGCCACTATTATTGGCACCCTTTTATTCAATACTTTTTGCAACCTCCTTTTGCCAAGATAACAGCTCTGAGTCTTCACCTATAATGCTTGATGAGTTTGGAGAACACCAACCACGGCCCATTATTGGATTTCTAGCAGAAGCGGTCAGGTTTTGATTTTTTATCTGTTGGCATTTGATAGAATCCATGATACCATGTATCTGAACAAAATGTCCAGGACCTCCAGCATAAAAATAGGCCCACAACATTAAAGATCCAGCAGTATATTTAACCATGGGCATAGAGTACTTTTTCCTCCATGTGTGCACCAAACCCATCTTGTGGGTTTGCTGCCAAAAAGCTCTTTTTTTTTTTTTTTCTTTAGTTTCATCTGACCATAGAAGCCGGTCCCGTTTGAAGTTCCAGTCTTGTCTGACAACTGAACATGCTAGAGATTGTTGGATGAGAGCAGAGGATTTTTCTTGAAACCCTCCTGAACAACTTGTGGGGATGTAGGTGCTGTTTGATCATTTTTTTAGGCTTTCTGAGACTCAAGACTCAACTAATCGCTGCAATTCTCTAGCTGTGATCCTTGGAGAGTCTTTGTCCACTCAAACTTTCCTCCTCACCGTGCATTAGGACAATTTAGACACACGTCCTCTTCCAGGCAGATTTGTAACATCTTTAGTTGATTGGAACTTCTTAATTATTCCCCTGATGGTAGAAATGGGGACACTACACTCGTACTGCGTCGAATGTCTTATTATACATAAGACGAGACGCATATGGGGAAAACAGCATGGCCATTGGTTCATGAAGTTAAAGTAAACGAACCAATGATGGCGCAGCAGAGCGAGCCCGCTCGAGCCCGCCAAAAGGGGCGGGGTATCAGGCTATATAAGTAGCCGTCTCACCATGGCAAATCGATTCATTCTCCTTCAGCGACGCGGATATCATCTCTTCGCTGAGACTACGAAACTTGAAGCCGCCTTCAACTGCATGCAGCTGGAATTCGCCTCTGATCAGCTCGCAGCTCTGCAGCAGTTTGATCAGCTCACCTCTCCTCTGCTCGCCGCTCTCTAGCAGCCGTGGCCCACGAGCAACCTGCAGCTCTCTCGCCGCTCTGCCAGCTCACAGCTCAGATTGCTGCTCTCGTGCAGCGCTGATCAACCCGCCGCTTCACAGCAGCCAGATCAGCTCGCCGCTCTCTAGCAGCTCTGTTCCCACACCGCTCCCAAGCAGCCTGGTCAGTGCTTCGCTCCCGAGCCGCCTGCAGCATCGAGCGAGTGCACTTCGGTGTATCCTTCTGCAACGCAGTTGCATTATAAATAAAAGAGCTATTCTAAAGAGCAAATTTCTGCGACATTGTTGCAAATGTCACGCCACGGCTGTGGCACGTGCAGAGCCCCTCTGCACACTGATGACGAGCACAGTGAGTGCGTGCGATGTCTGGGGAAGTCCCACGCAGAAGCCGCGCTCACTGAAATTACCTGCTCTCACTGCGAGAATATGAGTCTGGCCTCTTTGCGCTCGCGGATCGCTTTCTTTTCAGAGAGCGACTCCGCCCCTCGCGCCCTCCCGTTTTCTTCCTCCCAGGGACCTGTGAGGAAAAAACATAGGGGCAGAGGATCCCAGCGCTCGGATGAGAGTGAGCTTATGCCGGCTCAAGTCCCGGATACCTCACTCTCTCCACAAATAGATGTTTCACCTGTCCATTTCTCCCACCCTGACCAGCGCCCCTCTGGCATTGCGAGCGACCCCTCTGGCATTGCGATCTCGTTCGGGGGATCCGATGAAGAGCCGCTGGACGACAGCATGTCCATAGCAGCCTCGGATGCCGAGGAGTGGTCGGGCTCACTTCATGACCCCACCCCCTTGCCATCTTTGGAGCCAATCAACGCCAGAACGTCTATTGACTCTGAACTCACCCAAGTGCTGTCAAAGGCCATCGAGCAGCTCGGTCTGGAGTGGTCTGCGCCTCACGAACCGACAAGCTTAGACGAGTGGTTCCTGCCTGGACGCCATCACGCGCCCCCTCAGCAGGCAGTGCCCTTCTTCCCTGAGGTCCACGATGAGCTCACGAAGTCGTGGCGCGCCCCATACTCAGCCCGCCTACATCCTCCTGCCTCTCATGCTCTCACTTCCGTTGACGGCGCAGAGCAGAAAGGTTATGAGAAGCTGCCTCCTTTGGACGAAGCTGTGGCCGCACACCTGTGCCCGCCCGCCGCCATTGGATGGAAAATGAAGGTCGCCCACTCATCCAAGCCCTGCCGCACTATGTCGGCCCTTGCTGGACGGGCGTACTCATCAGCCGGCCAGGCAGCTTCTGCACTCCACACCATGGCGGTACTCCAGGTGTACCAGGCTAAGTTCCTGCGGGCCCTGGATGAGGCTGGTCACGACTCAGCCACCTTCAGAGAGTTGCGCAGCGCCACTGACCTGGCCCTGTGTGCCACCAAGACCACAGCTCAGGCTATTGGGCGTTCGATGGCCAGCCTGGTGGTGCTGGAGCGCCACCTGTGGTTAACACTGACCGAGATCATAGACGCGGACAAAGCCGTCTTCCTCGACTCGCCTGTTTCCCCCACTGGTCTCTTTGGTCCCGCTGTTGATAGTTTTGCTTCACAGCCGCACAGAAGTCATCCCAGGCTATGTGACACTTCCTGCCAAAGCGCTCCAGCTCTGCTGCTTTATTCAAGCCACCCCAAACCTGCGCCAGCTCAGCAGCCACCCAAGGCTACACCGCCAACCACTCAGCCCGCGCCACGACCTGAGCACCGGCAGCGCTTGCGCCCTGCTAAGCGCCACCACCCGAAGAGACAGGGACCCCGGCCCAAGATAGTGCTGGATGCTGCGCCTCAGAAGTCGGCCTGATGCCTGAGAAAGGAAGAGGAGAAGGTTAAGTCCCACTGCAGACGGACCACCTTTCAAAATGCCTCGCTCTATTTTCCTGTCACCCCGATCAGTTCCGGGTGCTCGAGAAAATGTGTTTCTTGCCTGCACAGACCCTGATCAAATGCCCTGGCAGTGCACCCCTGTTATAGCGAAAGTAATAAAAAACAAACATACTCAAAAAGAGAGCAAATTTCCTCTTCCACCCCATATGTGCACCACAGTCCCTCTCAGCGACTTAGTGCCAGAACCTATCCAGCCCCTTGCCACCGGGCCGAGGCCTGGCAGGCCATCCCCGGAGTGTCAACTTGGGTGCTGAACATAATAAAACGAGGTTATGTACTCCAATTCGCTCAATGAGCCCCGTTATTCAACGGCGTAGCCCAGACCTCTGTGGAAAGCAAAGACGTGCATGTCCTGTGTTCCGAGGTAAACACCATGCTGGCAAAAGAAGCCATAGAAGTGGTTCCCCCAGGAATGAGCGAGTCAGGCTTCTACAGCAGGTACTTCCTAGTTCTCAAAAAGGATGGTGGTCTCAGACCCCATCCTCAATCTCAGACATCTGAACAGGGCCCTGATAAAGCGGTCATTCAGAATGATCACTTTGAAGCAGATCTTCTCGCAAATCTGCCCGGGAGACTGGTTCTTTACCCTGGATCTGAAAGATGCTTATTTTCACATCCAGATAGCCCCCCATCACAGGCAATTCTTGAGATTCGCCTTCGAAGGGGTGGCATATCAATACACGGTCCTTCCGTTCGGCTGTCCCTAGCTTCCTGCACTTTTACGGAGTGCATGGATGCGGATCTCTCCCCTCTGAGACAGAAGGGAGGGCGCATACTGAACTACCTCGACGACTGGCTTGTTCTGGCCCAGTCGGAGGCGGAGCTTATATCTCACAGATCCATCATCCTCAACCACTTAGTGCTTGGGACTCAGGGTCAATTTTCCCAAGAGCTCATTATCTCCCAGCCAACGTGTCTCGTTCATGGGGATAATTTTAGACTCAACCCGCATGAGGACCATGGTCTCGCCAGAACGATCTCTGGCCATTCAGCAGCTCGTGGAAACCCTTATGCCCAGGGCTTCTCGGCCGCTCAGAGCATTTCAGAAGATGCTAGGTCTAATGAGCTCAGCATCCCCAGCTCTACAGCTGGGCCTGCTTCACATGCGCCCACTGCAGTTCTGGCTGAAGCCACGAGTCCCGTCCCAAGCCTGGCGACAAGGTCGCTGCTTGCTCAAGGTGAACCAGGTGTGTGTCGCAACCCTGGCCCCTTGGAAGACCCCCTGCTGGTTCAAGCATGGCGTGGCAATTGGGATGATGAACAGGAGGAAGGTCGTCTTCACAGATGCCTCCAAGATGGATTGGGGAGCTCTGTGTGACAACCATCCGGCCTTTGGCACTTGGAATGGCCCAGAAAGCAAGCTTCATATCAACCATCTGGAAATGATGGCGGTATATCAAGCTCTCCAAGCCTTCCTTCCTCTCCTGGTGGGACACCACGTCTTGGTCAGATCAGACAACATGACGGTGGTGTCCTTCATAAATCACCAGGGAGGGTTCTCTTCAAAACCCCTCTTCACTTTAGCGAAAACCATCCTAGAGTGGGCCCAACGCAACCTGCTCTCACTGAGAGCAGCGCATGTTCAGGGTGTACTGAATACAGGGGTGGACATGTCCGGGAACAATCTTCCCTCAGAGGAATGGTCGCTCCACCCCCACACAGTTCAGAAAATTTGGGATGTCTTTGGGAAGACAGAGGTCGACCTCTTCGCCTCAGAAGTCAATTATCATTGCCCAATATATTTCTCAAAAACCAGGGATGCGCTGGCCCACAACTGGCCCAGCCTCCTCCTGTCTTTCCTGTATGTCTCCTGTCTCCTGTATGTCTTTCCTCGATCGCTCTGATTCCCCTGGTTGTCAAACGAATCAGAGAGGGTGCTCACAAGGTCCTCCTGGTGGCTCCTCTGTGGAGGACCCAACCATGGTTCTTGGACCCGTCCCAGTTATCTCTCAAGAAACCATGGCCGATTCCTTTGAGGCAAGACCTCTCTCAAGCGAGAGGAATGATATGGCACCCCAGACCCGAGCTGTGGGATCTTCACGTGTGATTTCTCAATGGGAGCCTGCAAGTCTCCCCGAGAATGTCTTAAACACCATCTCACAAGCTAGAGCTCCGTCAAACAAGACGTCTCTACTCCCTGAAAAGGTCCATCTTTGCTGCCTGGTGCACTGCCTGCGGAGTGGATCCATTGACTTATATCACAGATATTGTCCTTCCTTCAAGACTTAATGGATAGAGGCCGTACTCCCTCTACCCTTAATGTCTATGTCGCAGCTATAGCAGCCTCTCATGCTACTATAGCAGGGCAGTCGATAGGGAGAAACAACTTGGTTGTTCGCTTCCTTAAGGGATCCAGGAGGTTGAACCCTCCCCATCCCCTCACGGTTCCTACCTGGGACCTATCCGTGGTTCTTAGAGGTCTTAAAGGCCCTCCCTTTGAGCCGATCCAGACTGCCGCCTTATGTCCCCTGTCGCTGAAAACCACTTTACTGCTAGCTTTAGCATTGGTTAAGTGTGTGGAAGATTTGCAGGCACTCTCTGTGAGCTCCTCCTGCCTTGAATTTGGGCCTAGCGACTCCAAGGTCATCCTGAAACCAAGACATGGATACGTCCCGAAGGCCCTATCCACCCCCTTTAAGGCGCAGTTGGTTATTCTCTCCGCTCTTCCTCCTTCTCAGGATGATCAGGAGTCGAACCTACTCTGTCCTGTTAGGGCCCCGAGGGCCTATATTGACTGTTCTGCCTCTTTTCACCAGGCGGAACAGCTTTTTGTCAGCTTCAGTGGCCACACAAAAGGTCTTCCTGTCACGAAGCCCAGATTTTCCAGATGGATTGTCGATGCCATAGCACTCACTTACTCCTCTTTAGGCCTTCAATGTCCTTTAGGCATAAGAGCGATAGAAACGCCACAGGACCATGCACACAAGGAGGCCATGCCTCTCATGGGCATGGTCCTGTGGCGTTTCCATCGCTGATATCTGTATTTATAACCTGGATGTTCCTGCGCTTCAGACACAGGTCCTTTCTGCATAAGCCTCACCGCTATGACTAGCTTATGTTTTTTCTGTTATGCCCCCGACCATGTCCGGACATGACTACATTTTGTGCCCACTATATGCATCCTAGGCCCTGCTGGCGCCTTGTCTATATGGGATTGGGAGGATTGGGAGGATGACTACAGTATTTCAGTCCCCATTGTCCGGGCCGTCCTGTCCTATAGGTATCTGGCTCGAGCCCTTTTAAGGGCTCTGCCCCGATGCTCTGTCGTCCCCCTGCGTAGCACGGCGTGATTAAACTGTTCTCATATTCGTCTTGTCTTATGTATAATAAGACATTCGATGCAGTACGAGTGTAGTATCGAAAAGGTACGTACTTGGTTACTGACGTAACCTCAATTCCCTTAGATGCGGAACGAGTACTGAGTACTTTGCCGATAACATTGTGCCAATAATTCTGACCACAACTGTAACTTACATTAGTACATTGCCATATTGGCTATTCCCAAACTATATTGCTATACTGAGATGAGTGAAATCAACTGAAATACGTAATAAATACTGAAATAAAATGTGTTAGCAATGTATCTGTAACGGGTGCATGAAGATGAGCCAAGGGCGAATCCAAATGCACACACAGTTTATTAACAGAAGGCAAAGTCACAGATAATCCAAACCTTGAGCAGGCAAATAGTCCAGACAAGAGTGACATGGGAAAATAATCCAAAAACACCTGAAGAAAACAAGAACGTCCAAGCACCCCCTGATCAAACACATGAACACCAACAACGACCCATAAAACCTAACTGAAGAGCAAGAGTTTAAATAAACAATGCAATGAGTAGATAATGAACAACAGCTGGAACTAATGAAGGTGACCATGGTGACTAATATGACAACACATAGAAATGAAAACCAAACAGGAAAGGAACACAGACACAATGGAAACTCAGAATGCATTTCAACATAACAGTCCTTTAACAAGACAAAACAAGACCGAGATTGTGACAGTATTAAACTGCACATTAACATTTAGGCTCTATAATATAACTGTCACGTTAGTTTCAGTTTTCATGGACTTTCAGTTTTGTTTTCATTTGTCACATGTTCCCTTTGTTTGTGTTCCCTCCTGTCTTTCGTCTTCATGGTCACCGTCATTATGAGTTCACGTTTGTCAGCTGTGTATAATTTAGCACCTTGTTATCTGCACTACTTAAGTTCCTGCCTTTCTGTTGTTCTTCGTCCGGTCTTGTAGTTAGTTATGTGTGTGTACCCTGTTCCCTGTTCTGATTCCTGTTTGGATTATTATATTAAACTGTGTTTGAACTTGATTCGTCTTCATCCTCATCCACCTGAGCACACAGCATTACAGAAGAAAGGACCTAAGAATGGATTTTGCAGCGAAAATTGCTACGTTGGCAAGGAGCAGTCAGTCAATCTTGGATTTCACCATGGAGTTCTGCCATCTCGCCATTTGTTCACCCTATGACGACGAGACGCTGAAATCGCTGTATTGGATCGGGGTAAACTTTCAACATCCCGTAGACCTCCCAGACACCCAAGGACTTTGCTGGAAGGAGGCCGTCATCAAGTGTCTGGAGAGTGTCTACCCTAGATCCATACAGCCACCACAGCCCGACCCAGAGACTCTCCTCGACCTGTCGCCCTGGCTCCTGCACCTGCGTTCCTTCCTCACTCCAGCGTTGACCTTCGGCCATTCGACCTCGCCGGGCTCCCTCGGACCGCTGGCTCAGCCTGGGTCAGACCTCACCACGCCTCCGCTGCGGACTTGCGGGCCGTCCGCTGCCCTTCACCCCTTCGGCTCTGGCTAGCTCTGCCTTCCCTCAGTCTTCACCTCCAACCTCAGTCGCTGCTGCTCAGTCATGGTCACTATGGCACCAGGGTCATTGGCGCTTCTTCGCTTCCTCGGCTCTACGTCTGCGCGAGGGGCTCTTCTTCCAGCAGCTGCCGATCGTCACCAGGATGATGCCCCGTAAGCCACCATCATGGCTCCTCTCTCCATCTACTCCGCCTTGGGCTATCGTCCTGGTCGTGCTCTGGGTCGGCAACATCTGGCACCATCCATCTGCGCCTCCATGGTTCCATCTGCCTGCATCTGCCATCCCATCACCTCCCCTTCTCTCCAGCCCTTCGCCACATCCTCGTCCTCCTCCAAAACCTCCGCCATCTCTCCATTTGTCATCTTCCTTCCATGGCGCGAGGACGCGCCTTGCCGGAGGGGGCACGTTATGTCACGTTAGTTTCAGTTTTCATGGACTTTCAGTTTTGTTTTCATTTGTCACATGTTCCTTTGTTAGTGTTCCCACCTGTCTTTCGTCTCCATGGTCACCGTCAATTCACGTTTGTCAGCTGTGTATCATTTAGCACCTTGTTATCTGCACTACTTAAGTTCCTGCCTTTCTGTTGTTCTTCGTCCAGTCTCGTAGTTAGTTATGTGTGTGTACCCTGTTGCCTGTTCTGATTCCTGTTTGGATTATTATATTAAACTGTGTTTGAACTTGATTCGTCTTCGTCCTCATCCGCCTGAGCACACAGCGTTACAATAACAAATATAATACATAAAATATCATAGAGGTAATATGAATGTTTAGACGATTTCTTTGGCCTGTTTTGAACAGATTATGAAGTGTTTACTGTGAAATAGTCTAGTGTCAGATCAATGAAGCGGTAACACTTTACATTAAGGTTCCCTTTGTAAAGGGTTTATAAAGGTGTTTGTTAATGAGTAATAAGTCATTTACAAATGCATTATAAATCATTAATAATGCAGTTATAACTGCATGAATAAAAAGGGCGACTTTAATGCAATACCTGCCAAATAGTGAGCCGTTTTTAACTCACATGTTATAAATGCTTAATAAATGAATTTATTAACACTTATTTAACTCAAAACCAGATTCCTGGTTTATTTCATGATGCAGCAAAAATTGACTATCATAATTAGACTGAAGGGTGTTGTATTTGTGCTTTTCTTATTAATATCTCATGACTGCCACTTTTCTTACTATGTTGCTTACCAGAAGTTTCTGTCTTACCCATGATACTCTCCAAAAAGGTCATGATGCCTATCCACAGCAGTGTATAAAAACTGATTTCTTGTTTTTTAAAGATGAAATTACAACTTTATTTTGAAAATAAAACAAAAGATAATGACCATAACTTGATTAGATATTAATAATGAAAAATTTAATTCCAGTATTAGTTACCTGTGAACCTTAATGTAGGGTGGACACTTGTGAACCATTTATTAATGAGTTATAAACATTAATAACCTGTGAAAGTGAACCTTAATGTAAAGTGAAAACCTGTGAACCATTTATTAATGAGTTATAAACATTAATAACCCGTGAAAGTGAACCTTAATGTAAAGTGGAAACCTTTGAACCATTTATTCATGAGTTATAAACATTAATAACCCATGAAAGTGAACCTTAATGTAAAGTGAAAACCTGTCAACCATTTATTCATGAGTTATAAACATTAATAACCCGTGAAAGTGAACCTTAATGTAAAGTGGAAATCTGTGAACATGCAGAATACCTTCAACAGGCCATCGGATTCCGTCGTCGGGCCAGTGGGTGAAAATTACAATACTGTACGTCTATCCCTCACAGCTTCATTTTCATCAGTGTTAAATGTAATATGGCATCTAACCTGACTAAGGTCTGTAATAACCACTGTAATAGAACTGAAGTTAGAAGACACTCTGTTTTCTTTCCATTCATGTCTTATAATCCATAATGATTTATCACTGTATAAAAAGCAAAACTCATTCTCTGATTCTTTATTTGTTTGTATACATTATATGGCTGGGGTTCACATTTGTATTTACCTTTTGCTGAATATGTGTATTATCCCTCTGTGAGGTTAAACCTACCCTGAGGGTGTTGTAACTGTTTTCTTTCTTATTTGTCACACAGACACACAACACTACATGCTCTTAATTTCAAGTCACAAAAATGCTGAACAAATGCGTCACACTTTACCAGATGAGAGTTATAAGCAGGATGTCCAAATATTGCTCCAAAAGACGGATGACTGATGTATACATTGCAAACAATGCAGTTTTAAAGGCAAATTGGTGGAAAGGGCATCTAGCCCCCTTAACACTCAGCTCTTTTGTAATAATAATGATATAGAGGCTAATTTACTGAAACGTGCACTGTTTTTTCTTCGACAAAGGGCCAGTCCATTGTTTTCCCCATAAAGCCGTATAGAGAAATACATGTTATTTTGTAAAACCCTAGTTTGTTTTTGTTATCACCATTACTGCCATTGTTTGCTTGGATTTTCAATTTCCTCGAACGATGCCCAGGGTTCTGTTTCTTTCCTGGGAGGGCAGAAGGTGAAAGAGAGGGATTAAAGAGAGAAAGATACTGAGAGAAAGAGAATGAGATCGCTGTATGTCCAGGCCCTGTGGAGTGGGACGAGAGTGATTAATCTAGAGAGTTCCAAGTGCTTTCATACTATTCCCCCAGATGTACCCCACAGCGAATATAGCTGCACACACTTTAAGTTAGCGAGAAAGACAGTGTGATAGAGAATACAGAATATCCTGCTGAAAAGGACTTGAGAGTAAAAGAGTGTTAAAAAAGGAGGAGATATATATGTGTATACATATATATATATATATATATATATATATATATATGTATGTGTGTGTGTGTGTGTGTGTTATTTATTAATTTAAAATCATAAATAAATAAATTTTGCAGCATAGGATAGTGCATAGTGCATTCTATTTCAGAAGGCAATAAATAAACTGCTTCTACAAACATTTGTGAAAGAATGGGTCGCTCTCAGGAGCTCAGTGAATTCAAGTGTGGTACCGTGATAGGTTGCCACTTGTGCAATAAGTCCATTTGTGAAATTTCCTCACTACTAAATATTACCTGGTCAACTGTTAGTGGTATCATAACAAAATGGAAGCAATTGGGAACAACAGTAACAGTAACAGGCCACGTAAAATCACAGAGCGGGGTCAGAAGTAGCCAACTTTCTGCAGAGTCAATAGCTACAGACCTCCAAACTTCATGTGGCCTTCAGATTAGCTCAAGAACAGTGTGTAGTGAGCTTCATGGAATGGGTTTCCATGGCCGAGCAGCTGCATCCAAGCCTTACATCACCAAGTGCAATGCAAAGCATCTGATGCAGTGGTGTAAAGCATGCCTGGGGATGGCCCCTTCCTGTTCCAACACTGCGCACCAGTGCACAAAGCAAGGTCCATAAAGACATGGATGAGCGAGTTTTGTGTGGAGTAACTTGTCTGGCCTGCACAGAGTCCTGATCTCAACCCAAGAGAACACCTTTGGGATGAATTAGAGCAGAGACTGCGAGCCAGGCCTTCTCGCCAACATCAGTGCCTGACCTGACTAATGTGCTTCTAGAAGAATGGTCAAAAATTCCCATAAACACACTCCTAAACCTTGTGGAAAGCCTTCCCAGAAGAGTTGAGGCTGTAATAGCTGCAAAGGGTGGGCCAACTCCATATTAAACCCTACGGATTAAGAATAGGATGTCATTAAAGTTCATGTGCACGTAAAGGCAGGCATCCCAAAACTTTTGGCAATATATATATGTATATATATATATGTATATTTATATATATATATATATATATGTATATTTATATATATATATGTATATTTATATATATATATATGTATATGTATATATATATATATATATATATATATGTATATATATTAACTAACCATTAACCATGACTTTTGCCTCAATAAACTCTCAATTACTGCCTATTAATAGTTAGTAAGGTAGTTGTTAAGTTTAGGTATTGGGTAGGATGAAGATGTAGAATATGGTCATGCAGAATAAGGCATTAATATGTGCTTTATAAGTACTAATAAACACCCAATATCCCAGTAATATGCATGCTAACAAGCAACTAGTTAATAGTGAGAATTAGATCATAAACTAAAGTGTTACCTAATATTACTATAGTAATAGCACAATTTCATTATTCTTAAATACTGTATTTTTCCTTTTCATAAATATAATAATATAGTAATTAAAATAATTTCACTTTACAGAAAACTTTTATTTTAATGGTAAAAAATGCAGGCAGCATATAACTATAAATAATTAGAAACAAACACTTCAGTAGAGAAAAATATATGGATTATCATGTTTAACTCCAGATGTTTTCATAGTTTTACCCAAAATAGGATGGTGCAAGCATTATTGGTCGCTATAAACACACGTAATGTATGTTTCATTCATACCGGAAGCTGGAGGACACCTGTTGCGCAGAAAGTACAAATATGCCTCACAGAAGTAATATAACTAATTACGTTCCAGGAAATCCCTAATATGGACAAAGGCATCTATGAGCTTTAGCTGAATAAAAAGAAGGTAGAAACTCTTTGACATTTTAAATATGAAGGCAATAAACACTACTGGGACAATATATGGTTTATCTGTGTTCTTCAAGCCATCTCGGTGTTATGAAGTGAGTTTGGAGTAAAAACTTAATATTTCGTGTTTTACTTTTCAAATGCTCATTGTAAGTCACTCAAACTCAGCGCTTGCAGAGAAGGAGCAGCATTTACTGAACAGATCGAGCCACTCTAATCACACTATGAAACATTATTGTTTAGCACATTATAAATGTCTACGTTTGAGCAGATATTCATGAACACAGTAATTCACAGTAAACACTGGTCTAAACGTTCTAATTTTCATCATGTTACATTGTAAACACTCATATTGTCACGGTGGTTGCGGGAAGGCAGACACAGACAAAGATAATAAATCCAAAATGACAGGTTTAATGGTATTTCCAATAGACAAATGATCAGGTAGCAACACACTTTAACTAAGACGTTGTACCGACAAGGAGTGACTGAAAAGGAAGAATTTATATAGGAAAACAAACAAGGTAATGAGCAACACAGCTGAATAGAATGAACTCATAATGAAGTGATCATGGTAACTAAGGAGTGGTGGGAATTACAAACAAAGGAAGGCATGTGGTATGTGAAAACTAACTGAATGTCCATGATAACTGAAACTGAACAGAACAGACTGTGACACATATTACTTTTATATCATACTCTGCTTTATATTATACAGCAGTGGTTCTCAAACCTATCCTGGAGTACCACTAGCCCAGCACGTTTTGTATGTTTCCCTCATCTATCACACCTGATTCAACTCATGAGCTCATTAGTAGAGATGGCAAGACCCAAAATGGGTGTGCCAGATATAGGGAGACATACAAAATGTACAGGGCTGGTGGTACTCCAGGACAAGTTTGAGAACCCCTGTTATAGAGCCTATATATCCTATTTCATATTTAAAACATGTCTCAGTTGATTTCACACATTTTAGTCTATCAATAGTTTAACTAGTAAAATGTAGTTTTGTAACAAGTTTATGTAACAATATCCTCCTCTGGATCAAGCCACGCATTGCATTCTTCTTCTTCTGAGGTAAATTCAAGGCTTATTCCTCACAGCGTGTCTTCTTCCAAACTTGATGAAAAGCATAGGAATCTGATGAAGCTTGATGCTTTGTTTATTTTTATTTTATTTTTTTTCTAGTAATGGTAATAAAAGTTTTATTTCAGTGTTATCTGATCTTTTTTTTTCTGTTTTGTCTTTGTTTAATGTTTCTTTGTTTGTCTTGTGCTTTTTTTTTTTTTTTTTTTTGCTTTGTTGCTTTGTTTATTGAGGTGATGGGGGGTGTTTACAAGTCTGAGTGGCTCACATGGACAATTACCATGTGAATAGCTTGTGCAGCGCGTAGGTGTGGCCACATTAAAAATAATCTCTTTGGTTTTATACAGATTACATAAACAGGGAATATTTAGAAAACATATGGAAAAAAATCCACCAAAACTCGCCAGCCCGTTCGCCGACCCCAGGGGTTAATACGCAATCAATAATTATTTTATTTTTTAAAGGCCACTGTAACTATTATGACAAATTTATGAGTATTTGGCCATCCACACTTACAGTACCTGTATGCGGCAGAACTGTCAGTGGGAGCACCAAGTGGGTTCAGACTGCATCCCGCAGTATTACAAACCATGAGTTACGCCCCATACAATGAAACAGCCATTCAGGATGTCATCAGAGCCCCTTTCTCTGAAATTGCTGATGTCCTCACTAGCACTGCTCTTCTTCTACTTCACTTTCCTCGCTTTTTAGGCTTAAGTTTATTGCCACCTAGTGATAAGGCACACAGATCGTAAAACATAGATCACCAGACGCTGTAAGTCATTCTGTTTTTCGCATTTTTTAAAAGTATTTTAATTATAAAACTCTACGTTAAACTTTAATTTTATGGAAGGAGTAGGTTTGGGGTAAGGTTTAGGGTTGGGGGGTAGGTTTTTAGCTATAACACCATAAGTCTGTATTAATTTGATAGTATACTTCATTTTATGTTTTACTAGCTGTTATTTCATACCTCATAAGATTTAAAAAAAAAAAAAATTAAAAAAAAAACTAGTATTACAAATAAATAATTAAATTCAAAAGATTGTTTTAGTCAATGACATCTATGCTTGTTTCTTCGCAGGACACGTAACTTGTTGTAGTAGGCGTAATTTGCAGGGGCGCGGTTTGTAGTATTGCAGGACGCAGACAGACCCTTCTCGGGAGTGCTGGAGTGGTTATATGTATATGGTAACAATACTTTTGTAAATTATACATTATAGTAACTAATACAACTGATAACACTTTAGTATAGGGAACACATATAAACTATTAACTACAATTTTTCCCTTAATAAACTCCTAATTTACTGCTTATTAATAGTAAGGTAGTTGTTAAGTTTAGGTATTGGGTAGGATTAAGAATATAGAATAAGGTCATGCAAAATAAGGCATTAATATGTGCTTAATAAGTACTTATAAATAGCCAATATTCTAGTAATATGCATGTTAATAAACAACTAGTAAAAAGCCTCTAAAATAAAGTGTTGCCATACAACTAACACAGCAATTACTCATATAATATTTGAAAAACAGTCTGCAATGTCACCACAATAAGCTTACCCATCAAATCAGTAAACAAAATGTGAGATTAAAATTTCCTCTTCAGAACACGTTGGAACAATACTAACAGTGTGACTTCTTCTCATGAAAAGTGGCTTTATCGGATACTCACTAGTGCCAACTCCTGTCACACACCAGAACACATATGCTTTAGTGATGTGAACCTGAAAGAGTATAATAAAGTATAGACTACTACTTCTAATAAAAAGAATATATTACATATCTGTTGCGGACAGAAGGGTCAGAGACAACGGAATACAGCTGAGTGATGTTTATTTGACAGACAGCAGTGGCAGACAGAGATGCAGGTGAGTAAATGGCAGATGTGACGTTAGAATGTAGCATATGAGAAGGTTGATACTGTCCTTTGTCTTGCAGGAGTGAAGATCGTGGCTGGTAGCTAACTGGAGTGTTGGAAGGAGGAGAGACGAAGGTCGGCGAAGCACACTGAGACGAGACCACAGGAGGGAACAGGAAACACGCTGGAATGGAGACGGTGAGTATCGAGGGAGTCCTTGAGGTAAGCATAGAAAGAGTCCATATGCAAACGAGACCGGACGAAGACTGAGGTGAGTGTGAGCCCTTTAGTATCTGTGGTGATTGAGGTGATGATTGATGACAGGTGTGCGTGTTCAGAACTCTGGTGAGGGAGTGTGCTGTGATTGGGTGATGATGGAGCCTGGCGGGTCTATGTGGGCAGATGCATTCTGATGTCCCGGGTTGACAGCCACACCTTCTGTCCTGGTTGATAGACTGGCGTGTGGGAACGTTTCAGGTCGGCTGTCATCTTGCGTCTGCGCAAGGCTCGTTGTAGCTGATGGTGGGCTGTGTCCCAGACCCTCTCGCTCTCTCGGAACCAGTAGTTGACAGCTGGTACATCCGATGGTTCCCCTGACAAGGGGAAGAGTGGGGGTTGGTAACTGAGCACGCACTGGAAGGGAGTGAGTCCAGTGGTGGGTTGACGCAGGGAGTTCTGTGCGTACTCGGCCCAACCCAGATACTGGTTCCAAGAGTCCTGGTGGCCATGGCAGAAGGTACAGAGGAATCGGCCGATCTCCTGGATCTTCCTCTCCGTCTGCCCGTTCGACTGAGGATGGTAACCTGAGGAGAAGCTTACGGTCACACCTAGGAGAGCGAAGAATGCCTGCCACACCCTGGATATGAACTGGGGTCCACGGTCTGATACAATGTCCTCTGGTATTCCGTAATATCTGAAAATGTGGTTGAACATGAGTTCTGCAGTCTCCATTGCAGTGGGTAGACCCTTTAAGGGTATTAGTCAGCAGGATTTAGAGAATCTGTCGATAACCACCAGGATACAGATACAGTTGTTGGAGGCAGGTAGATCCGTGATAAAGTCCACTCCTAGGTGTGACCATGGTCTGTTAGGAATGAGCAGAAGATGGAGTTTGCCAGAGGGAAGATGGCGAGGGCTTTTCGAGATGCCGCATTCCTGGCATCCCTGCACGTACCTTCTCACATCCCTAGCCATGTTTAGCCACCAGAAGTGCTCCTTCAGCAGCGAGAGGGTTTCATTGGCCCCTGGGTGGCCAGTGCCCAGCGATGTGTGGAAAGAATGGATGAGTGGGGTGCGCTGGATTCTGTTGATGTACTGTAAACCTGGAGGACAGCCCGGCGGAGTGTTGGTGGAGGCATTGGAGGAGGGAATGGTGGTTTCAGACCATTCAATGGGACTCACGATAATATTCTCTGGCAGGATGGGTTTGGATACTTTGTTGCTTTCTTCTGGAGTGTACAGACGGGATAAGGCATCTGCCTTAACATTCTTGGGACCTGGACGATAGGAAATACTAAAGTGGAATCCTGTGAAGAATAACGCCCAGCGTGCTTGTTGTGGGTTCAGTCTTTTAGCATCTCTCAAGTATTCTAGGTTTTTGTGATCAATGAGTACAGTAAAGGGGTGCTGGGCACCCTCCAGCCAATGCCTCCACTCTTCAAGGGCCAGCTTGATGGCCAGAAGCTCCCTGTTGCCGATGTCATAATTTCTCTCCGCCGGGCTGAGTTTGCGGGAGAAGAAGGCACATGGATGGAGTTTGGCTGGATTCCCCTGCTGCTGCGAGAGCACCGCTCCTACTCCTGTAGTGGATGCGTCCACTTCTACTATGAAGGGCTTCTCTGGGTCAGGATGCACGAGGAGCGGTGCGCTGGTGAATGCTTCTTTTAAAATGCTAAAGGCTTTGGTGGCAGCTGGTGACCAGGACAGAGACTTGGGCTTGTTGCGGAGGAGGTTGGTAAGTGGATACGCGATGGAGCTGTAGTTCTGGATGAATTTTATGTAAAAGTTTGCATGTAGATGTAGACCAGAAAGAACTTGTGAAGAAACTCCCAGAGCACCTCATGGATGAAGTCCTGAAATACGGAGAGGGCGTTGACCAGGCCATACGGCATCACACAATACTCGTAGTGTCCAGTAGCGGTTACGAAGGCTGTTTTCCACTCGTCCCCCTCACGTATTCGGATGAGATTGTAGGCGCTGCGGAGGTCCAACTTGGTGAATACAGTGGCACCGCGGAGGTGTTCCAGAGCCGCTGGGACGAGGGGAAGTGGATAGCGGAACTTTACAGTTATTTTGTTGTGAGCCCGGTAGTCTATACAAGGCCCAAGCCTCCGTCCTTTTTGACTATGAAGAAGAAGCTCGAAGCAGCAGGGGAAGTTGACGGACGGATGTATCCTTGTTGTAGAGCCTCTTCTATATACTCCTCCATGGCCTTTTCCTCAGGGATTGATAACGGATATATCTTCCCATGGGGCACTGACTCACCCGGAAGCAGATCGATGGCACAGTCCCATGGTCGGTGTGGAGGCAGCTTGGAGGCTCTCTTCGGGCAGAAGACATCACTGGACATTCTCTACTGGACTCTTGATGGAGGTAGGAACTGGCTCCAGCTGTCCTGGTTCCAGTGGCAGTAAGCTCTCAGGTATCTCCCGATCTCTTGGATCTTGCGCTCAGTCTGGCCGTTGGTCTGCAGGTGGTAACAGGATGACAGGCTGATGGACACTCCTAGGAGTTTGAAGAAGGCTTGCCACACTCTAGATATGAACTGAGGTCCACGGTCAGAAACGATGTCTTCGGGAATGCCGAAATGATGGAAAACATTCTAGAACAATGCTTCGGTGGCTTCAAATGCAGTGGGAAGGCCTTTGAGGGGTAAGAGTTTGCAAGCCTTGGAGAATCGATCTACTATCACCAGTACACAGGTGAAGCCATTGGAGGGTGGTAGGTCTGTCATGAAGTCGATGCCCAGATGTGGCTATGGTCTACGGGGTATTGGTAGAGGCACCAGTTTACCCTCGGGAAGCCTCCTAGGAGTGCCGGCAACAGCGCAGACTGAGCATCCCTTGATGTAGCGGGAGACATCCTGAGACATCGGGGGGCCACCAGTAGTGTTGCCGCAGGAGCGAGAGGGTACGTGAACTGCCTGGGTGTCCAGAGCCCGGAGAAGTGTGAGCTAAGTGCATGAGGGGCTGACGGTGGACTAGGTGGAACATAGAGAAGCCCCTCAAGACCTCCCGGCGGAGCTGGGTTGGAGCGGTTAGCTTGGGAGATGCGTTGATTGATGGAACACAGGATAGGGCTGACGATCATGGCTGGAGGGGGAGGGTAGGCTCAGGATCAGGATTGTCTGGATAAGGTTGATATAGCCGGGATAAGGCATCGTCTTTGCAGTTCTTAGTTCCAGAGCGGTAGGAGACCGTGAAGTTGAATCTAGTGAAGAAGAGAGAGCCCAGCGGGCTTGGCGAGGGTTCAACAGAACTGATGTTTCGCTCCTTCCAGCCGGTGTCTCCACTCTTCCAAAGCTAACTTGATGGCAAGGAGCTCTCTGTTCCCGATGTCATAATTTTGCTCCGCCGGGGATAGCTTCTTGGAGAAGAAGGCACATGGATGGAGTCGTGGTGGATCACCCTGCTGCTGTGATAGCACCACCCCGACCCCGGTGGAGGATGCGTCGACCTCGACGATGAACGGAAGATCAGGGTTCGGATGGACCAGGATCGGAGCAGGTGAGGAAGGCCTCTTGGAGCAGGTGGAAGGCTTCTCGGGCAGATGGAGTCCAGGACAGAGACTTGGGTATGAAATTTTGAGGTCAGTTTCCGGACTTTCGATGGAGGTGGAGAGGACAGGAAGGGCGTTGGAATCGGAGTAAGATGGTTGAAGGTTCGAAGGGGATTTTCTGATAGGAGACAAACAGTCTTTAAAACATTTCTCACTCCATTTGAGGATCTCACCCGTGTTCCACTGGATGTGCGGTTGGTGTTGTGTGAGCCAAGGGCGTCCCAGGATGATGTCCGTGGTGGAGCCTTGCAGTACCATGAATGTGATTTCCTCGGAGTGAAGACAGCCGATGCGGAGCGTCAGTGTGGGGGAGAAATGCTGAATGTGTCCACAGCCCAGCGGTTTTCCCTGTATGGTTTGAACACGGAAATCCTGTTGGCAGCGCTTGCGACGTACATTTAATTTCTGGAGAATCTGGTTGCTGATGAAGTTCCCTGCGGAGCCGGAGTCGATGAGGGCTTGCGCACAGACATGAGAATTAAGGAGATGCACAGGCGTTCTCGTGAGAGGTGCTATGCGCGCGGGCAGTTGGATAGTACTCACCGCTGGGCGTGGTGGACGGATGGGACAGGCAGCGATCACATGGTCCTCTCCCCCACAGTACAGACAGAGATGTTGCTCTTCTCTGACGCTCTGCACGGGTCAGGCGATATGAATCAACCTGCATGGCTTCTGGTCCTGGAAGGGCAACAGATGGTGTGGCGGGCATAGGATTGTCATCATACACGACCATTAATTGCTTCACATGAGGATTCAAGCCATGGCGGAAGGCGGTTATCAGGGCGGTTTCATTCCGTCCGCTTGCGGTCTCCAGGGTGCCAAAATGGAGGGCATACATACTCACAGATTCATCGCCTTGGCGTAGGTTGAAAATTTGGTCGTGTATGGAAAGTTCAGCGGTGCTTTGTCCGAACACTTCCCAGAAGTGAGTGAAGAAGGAGTTGATGGAGGGTGTCACGGGAGCGTTAGACTCCCAGAGGGGTTGAGCCCACTGTAGCGCTCGTCTGGCGAGGAGAGAGATGACGAACGCCACCCGAGATTGTTCGGTGGTGAACAGCTGAGACTGGGCTTCCAGGTAGAGGGAGCAATGGAGAAGAAGCCCACTGCAATCCTCCGCTGTGCTGGTGAATGTCGCTGGTTGGGCCATGGGACTGTCAGAGGCAGCTGAAGAAGAAGCGGCGGGTGCTGGGTGCTGTGACTCCGTGACAGACACACAGCCTCAGTCTGAAGTTCTGGAAGCTCATAATTCATGTACAGTAAGGTCTGAAATCACTTGTGTGAAATCATATAGGAGAGAAGCCCAGTCAGTTGAGTTTGTGGCTAAACTTTTTACAGTGTTGTACAGCTTGTATATTAGGGATGGTAAGATTCACCGATTCGTATTGGTGTATCGGCATAAAAGCTAATGATGCAATGCATCGATTTAAAAAAGTGTGCATCGGATACAAGTTGGCATTTGTAATTGCGATGCATCGTTTCTAACATATTTGCATTGGTAAAAAACGATATTTTTAGTAGAAAGTGAACAATAATTTGTGACCAGTATTTTATATGTAGATTTATTTCTCGTCTCTAAACTGTTTCTCAAGCGCGTTCTCTCATCACACTGCTGCTACGTGAATATGATATATCACAACACTACGGAGACCGAGGCGTGTCCTCAGAGTCGCACAGAATATAGATTAAAAGGTATGTCATTTTGGAGACTTCATATATTCTTTATAATATAAGGCCCAAATTTATTTTGTCGTTTTATTTAAAGTGTATTTCATTTTTCTGTTATCTGTGGTGGACTTCGGAGTAGAGGTCTTCTCGGGTCCTAAAATCTGTACCTGACCAGAATCAACCCAAACCACTTCACGAGTTCACACTTACAAATAATCAGATAGAGTAAATAGTATGCGTATTTGGCGTGCTGTCCAAGGAGAGGGCTCTGAGCTTGGTATTTGGCCTGAACCCAGAGTACTCCCCCTGTATCTCTGACTGGCAGTCGGCCACACAAACATAATAAAACGTGTAACAAAGTCCAGGCCTGGTCCTCTCTCGTCCTTCACTGTCGGTGCTCCTCCTTTTATGCTTCCGGAGGTCCTCCGTGAGAGATATGAGACCGGTGCCAAGCGCAGGTGACGCTCTTTAGCAATCACGCAACTGGGCTTGCGCCGTTCCCTTACGGCTCTCGCCCCACCCTGCTTGTCACAGGTGTTATTTGTTTTTATTTATTGTTTTGTTTTTTCTTTTTTTCTTTAAAAAGGGGGGTTATTACATTAATGTAAAAATAAATCTTTGTTATTCTTTTTCTCTTTAACATTTGTATTCTGGTATTTCATTGAGTTTGGCGAGTTAATCCATTTAACAAGTTACTGATTTCTTGGGAACTATAAAGAAGAATTTTGTTTAATTGATTTTACTAAAATGTATATTGTAATTGGTATAGGGAAAAAGTTCATTTACGACTATTGTCATTTAAAGAAAAAAAATGCCGGCCAAATTCACTATTCAACTGCCGGGAATCCAGGTTTTCTTGTTTGGAAAATGCTTAAATGAACCCCTAGGGTTAAGAAAAGGGTTACACTTGAGTAATATTTTATTATACGTATCTGTACTTTTACTTAAGTACTTGA
The DNA here is from genome assembly GCF_019924925.1 of Ctenopharyngodon idella. Lineage (NCBI taxonomy): Eukaryota > Metazoa > Chordata > Actinopteri > Cypriniformes > Xenocyprididae > Ctenopharyngodon > Ctenopharyngodon idella. The sequence goes on from NC_067237.1 coordinate 10,967,821, forward strand.
TTTGTGTACTTTGTCCACCACTGTGTAAACTTGATCATGTAATATTTACAAATGGCAAACTCCTGTACTTCCACAACCATTTTGAAAGTACTTTATAATATGTTATAATAAAGAATGTTTCATATACTGTAAATACACAGAAGAAATTTTCAATGTGATAAAACAGAAATCACTACATTTCCTGTATACAGTGGCAGCTGTGTTGCACAGTAGAACAGTATAAATGGTGTGAAAGTGCAACGTGAGTCTGCTGTTGCAGAGATGCTTTCACTGCACATACGGGCAGGTGCAGCATGTGTGCAAAAGGCCTAATCCCCACATCATCCAGCCATTAATTATTGATTCTGCATTTAATTTGAAAGTCAGATAGACCCAAAGTCACAGAGATGAATACCGCTTAATCATTTATGCAGGTCATTCAAAGGTAATAATATTGTTGTTTAATATATGTTGTGCAGCTTGGCATACCTGATTCCTTTCCTCCTTTCCTTTTGAATGTATGGCATACTAGGAACTCTGGAGGAGTTCATATCAAATGTGAGGTCTTTTCTAGGGTTATGGGCACTTTTTCACCAATGTTCCATTTTCAGTTAAACTGAAGTGCTGTTGGAGCTGTGGCATAGCAGTTAGTGTACAGGAGATGCAGGCTCAATTCTGGTGTCTGTTCTAATGTGTGACAGAGAGATATTATCAGAGTAGTTGGAAACAATGGGTGGGTGATGCACATGCTTACAACACATACACTGTAAGAACATTTGCACTAACAGTGATGCAACTTTCAATCCAAGAATAAATGCAAGAAATGCACATACAAGATTAGTTTTGCATTGTTACACCAAATAAGAGTTTGATCAAAAGTATTTCAGATGTCACTGGACATTTTTAGGCCATCTTAAAACAGGTAATAATGTATAAGGTTATGTTACTTATTAGTCATGTTATTTGTTACCACTACTAGATTACTTTCTTAGATTACTTAATGTACACAGCACTAGGCATTAGTATATGATAATTTTGAGCTCTAAATGAGCTTTTTGTTGTTAATATCAATAAACGTTGACCTTTATTTACTTTATACAAATCTTTCTTCACAAAAAAAAAAAAAAAAAAATTGACTTATTATGCACTATTTCTCTCTCCCAGAATTTGCTTTCCTGTGCTGCTGTGGACTGTGGCATGGGATATCACAACCTTACAGTGCAGCAACTTTTGATATCCATCAAGCTCTAATTTACTCCCAGTGTATCCGCCGCTTTGCACGGGCCGTCAGTTGGTGGTGGTAAGAGGATACAATAAGAGAGTGTCCAAGGCGGCTCATGAAGGGCACAGCAATCCATCACTTGAACCCATGATGGATCATTCTAGCATATGCGATGAATAGAAACGCAAGGCCGAAAACACACTGAGGTAATATGAGAAGGAATATACTTTACATCCATTTAATCATCCCAGAGTCTGTAAGGCAAGGCAAGCACAGAGGTACAGTGTCTAGCAAACGTTAACATTCCTCTTTTCTCTGATATTCTACTTCCTGCAGTACTAGATTATATTGATTTTTATTGGAGAGGGCTCTATACCAGTTTCAGTTGGTGCTTTTCTAGAGTGAAGCATATATAATATCAATGGCACAATGTGTATTCTGATCTATTTTTCTCTGCAATGATGACTGCTTCTCTAAACTGCTCCTAAACACTAAAATTACTTCATGATATATGTAATCTTATTTTATTAGATTGTATTGTATTATAGAAAAAAAAAAAAAAAAACCTAAAAAATCCTATACAGACTCACCAACGACTAAATTAGGTACACCTGTTCAACTGCTTGCTAACGGAAATACACTATATTGCCAAAAGTATTGGGTCACCCCTCCAAATCATTGAATTCAGGTGTTCCAATCACTTCCATGGCCACAGGTGTATAAAATCAAGCACCTAGGCATGCAGACTGCTTCTACAAACATTTGTGAAAGAATGGGTTGCTCTCAGGAGCTCAATGAATTCAAGCGTGGTACCGTGGATAGGCTGCTACCTGTGCAATAAGTCTATTTATGAAATTTCCTCACTACTAAATATTCCACGGTCAACTGTTAGTGGTATCATAACAAAGTGGAAGCAATTGGGAACAACAGCAACTCAGCCACGAAGTGGTAGGCCATGTAAAATCACAGAGCGGTCAGCGCATGCTGAGTCACACAGTGCACAGAAGTCGGCAACTTTCTGCAGAGTCAATAGCTACAGACCTCCAAACTTCGTGTGGCCTTCAGATTAGCTCAAGAACAGTGCGTAGAGAGCTTCATGGAATGGGTTTCCATGGCCGAGCAGCTGCATCCAAGCCTTACATCACCAAGTGCAATGCGAAGCGTCGGATGCAGTGGTGTAAAGCACGCCGCCACTGGACTCTAGAGCAGTGGAGATGTGTTGTCTGGAGTGACGAATCACGCTTCTCTGTCTGGAAATCCGATGGACGAGTCTGGGTTTGGTGGTTGCCAGGAGAACAGTACTTGCCTGACTGCATTGTGCCAAGTGTAAAGTTTGGTGGAGGGGGGATTATGGTGTGGGGTTGTTTTTCAGGGGTTGGGTTGGCCCCTTAGTTCCAGTGAAAGGAACTCTTAATGCTTCAGCATACCAAGACATTTTGGACAATTTCCTGCTCCCAACTTTGTGGGAACAGTTTGGGGATGGCCCCTACCTGTTCCAACATGACTGTGCACCAGTGCACAAAGCAAGGTCCATAAAGACATGGATGAGCAAGTTTGGTGTGGAGGAACTTGAGTGGCCTGTACAGAGGACTGGCCTGCACAGAGTCCTGACCTTAACCCGATAGAAAACCTTTGGGATGAATTAGAGTGGAGACTGCAAGCCAGGCCTTCTCATCCAACATCACTGCCTGACCTCACAAATGCGCTTCTAGAAGAATGGTCAAAAATTCCCATAAACACACTCCTAAACCTTGTGGAAAGCATTCCCAAAAGAGTTGAGGCTGTTATAGCTGCAAAGGGTGGGCCAACTCCATATTAAACCCTACGGATTAAGAATGGGATGTCATTAAAGTTCATGTGCACGTAAAAACAGGCGTCCCAAAACTTTTGGCATTATAGTATATCTAATCAGCCAAACACATGGCAGCAACTCAATGCATTTAGGCATGGGCTGCATCCGAAAACCTAGGCAGCTGACTCGTCGCCTCACTGCCCTATCAGGGAATGACTTGTAAGGCAGTGTTTGTGCATAAAGGCAACTCACAAAACTGATTTTGGACAGACTTCAGAGGCAGTGTAACAGTTTAATGATCTACAGCAAAATAGCGCGAGTTTTGGTGAGAACTAAACAAATATTTCATTACTACAGTAGTAATTTCTCGATAGAAATGACATCAAAAGTGGAACATGTTGGTCCAAAACATACATTCATACACAAACTGACCAGCAAACAAAACTTTCGGACGCCATTTTTTTGTTCTGGCTCAACTGTAACAGAATGGAAAGCACAGGATTGTGGGATATCAAAGGCAGCGAAGGATACATCTATGCTGCCTTCAAAAATTGATCAGATGAAGGTATCTCAGGAGACAGGAAGTGAAGCTAACATTGGATTTGGACGTGCCTTGAACAACAAGATGATATGCAAGTTTTTCTTATTTTGTATAAAGATCATATTTTTTTTCATTTTGTACTGCAATTCGGAAGCTACAAAAGATAATTACATGTTTCCCAGAAAACAAAAAAAGTACAATTTATCCTGTTCATCCGATTCAAAAAGTTTACATCCCCGGCTCTTAATACATCATGTTTCCTTCTGGAGCATCAGTGAATGTTTGCAGCTTTTTTAATGGTTGTGTTTGAGTCCCTTAGTTGTCCTCGGTGTGAAAAGATGGATCTCAAAATCATACAGTCACTGCTGAAAATGGTTCAAATGTGCAAAAGATGCTGAAAAATGTCTCAGGTTCTTGTGTAACCAAACATCTCGTTCTTTCTCAGGGAACCATGATTACATACATAACCTGAGACGTTCCCTTTCAAGGGAATTCGCGCTGCGTCAAAGATGTTGTGGGAACCTTAATACGAACTCCTCCATAATAACAAGTGCCTGTCTAAGACAAGAGCACCCGTGACCCCGGGGTTGAGGCCAGATCCAGGTTATAAAACCTCACAAACGTATGCGGTGAGGACCCCCCTGCTGAATCACAAACTTATTGAAGGGAAACTCTCGAAAGCAAAGCTTTAGAAGCAGCCATTCTCCGAGTTGAGTGGGCCCGGACCATCAAAGGTGAAGGCTGGCTGGCTGACTTGTAAGCAAGTGATATAGCCTCAACTATCCACTTGCTCATAGTCTGCTTAGATGCAGGGTAACCTTTCTTTGGGAACCCGAAACACACAAAGAGTTGATCAGTTTTACGCCACAGGGCAGCTCTACAACATAACTGTCCTTAGGAAATAAGCTTTTACCATGCCTGGTGCAAAATCAAGGCAGGAAGGGGATACCAATAATGCTTGTAACTCTCCAATTCTCTTGAGAGACGAAATAGCGAGGAGGAACACAGTCTTGAGAGTCCGGAACTTCTCGGGTACCTCCTCAATAGGCCAGGGAAGCCAGGGAAAGACCTTCTAAAACTATGGCCAAATCCCAAGTCGGCATCCTTGAACATGCCACAGGCCTCAGCCTCAGAGAACCACAAAGGAAACGAGTTACCCATGGGTGTCTCCCAATCGACATACTATCTAAAAGAGTGTGGTAAGCAGCGATGGCCACCACATACACCTTTAAGGTGGATGGAGATAACCCTGCAGAGAATCAGGAACTTCAGTACTGTACCTACTGGGCAGTTAACTGGGTCCAGCATGCGACTCCTGCACCATGAAGTGAAAACCTTCCACTTCAGGGCATACAGCCTCCTCGTGGAGGGAGATCTGGAACCTCGGTTGAGAGACCTGAATGTATGAGCTGGGCCCCCTCAGAGGCCAAGCCCACAGTTTCCATAACTACGGGGTTGAAGGAGTGAGCCCCCCACCTGAGAGAGAAGGTCCCTCCTGAACGGAATCTCCCATGTAGAGCCGTCGAGGAGAGACACTAGGTCCAAGAACCATACTCGGCCCGGCCAGAGCAAGGTTACTAACAGAAGACAGACCCTGTTCTGGTGCACCCTCTCCAGAATTCCTGGGAGCAGAGCAATCAGGGGAAAGGTATACAGACGCAGCCTCGGCCATGGCCAACCCCAGAGGGGCTGGATACCTGAGGGAGTACAATATCGGACAGTGTGTCATCTCTCGAGACGCAAACAGATCCACTTCTGCTTTCCCAAACTCCACCTCAGGATGGAGTCTCTATTCCCCGGGTCTCAGCCCCTGCCTCGAAAGGATGTCTGCCCCCTGGTTGAGACGCCCCGGGATGTAAACTGTAACAGCTCTCAGTAACTCTCAGTAACAGCAGTTTCCCTAGGGGCCACAAGAGGATCTGGTGTGCCAATTTGCATAATGGGCACGAGCGCAGACCCCCTTGATGGTTTATATATGAGACCACTGCTGTGCCCCTCAGGTCTGGGAGGAAGTGTTTGAGTGGCATGAACATGGCCATCATCTCCAACTGGTTTATGTGCCAGGAAAGATTGCCCCACCACAGACCCTGAGCTGAGTGACCACTCATGATCACCTCCCAGCCAGTGAGGGATGCATCTGTCGTAAGCATTATGCAATGACAAGGAGCTCCCAGCACTGGCCCTTGAGAAAGTTTTTTTCCACATGACACAGGCACGAAGTGCCGCGTGACTTTGATCATGCAAAACGGGTTTCCCCTCGGTGAAAACCCCTTGGTTTTGAGCCACCACTGCAAGGGTCTCATGTACAGCAGGCCAAAAGGTATCACATTGGACACAGCTGCAATCAGACCCAACAGTTTCCGAAACTGTTTGACAGTGAGTGACTGGCCTAGCTTTAACTTCTTTACAGCTATGAGAATCACTTCTACTCGAGCAGGAGATAGACCCTGTTGAATCTGGGCGGGCGTGACCCGAACTGAATTCCGTACCCTTTTTCTACTGTCTGCAGGAACCACTTAGATATATTTGGTAGAAGTTTGTACTCGGCTGTACTGTCATTGCTGTAGATTGAACCTTACTGCCTGATTCTGTTTAACTATAAACTGCAGATGGATCCTTACTTTGTAGACATTCCCTTCTTTAACATATTTCTACAACACTTCAGAGAGGTCTTCAAACATTCTGCTGGAGTTAAGAGTGCAGGTGATCAACTACTTGCTCTGTGTCAGGGAAAAAACACTGCAGCGGAATATGCCTTGACTTTTTGCACTCTCACTGCTCAAATGTAGTGGGTAGAGGACACTTTAAAATTATTGTTCAGGAAGGGACTGAGTCTCGAACGTCAAGCTGAGTTAGCCTGAACGAGTTAATCGAGCTGACAATCCAGATCGATAATCTGATCCGATCACGACGCCCTGCTCACACACAGTTACACAATGCACAAGCCGCTGTCTCCAATTCAGAACCCATGTAACTCGGCTACACTCATTTAACTCCCTAAGAACGAGAACTACGAATGCAACATTATCTATATATGTACTGTGGTCAAGCCTGTTGTCTCAAGACTTCATACAACTCCAAATCGGTGAGTTCCCGAACTCAAATTAATCACTCTTCATCTTTTATCAAAATACCTGTGAAAATATCTATCAGTGGCAAAACAATAACCACCTATGCTCTGTTAGACTCGGGGGCAGCCTGTAACTTCACACTAACATCGAGCAATTCTCATTTGGCAGTGGAGGAGCTAGATGGTCACCCCATAGGAGAAGGAAGAGTTGCACACATCACCGAGGAGGTCCACATGCAAGTGGGAATACTCCACAAGGAAATTATTAGATTTTATGTCATTCACCAACCTAACAACCTGGTCATCCCCGGCTTGCCATGGCTACGCAGATACAATCCACATATCTCCTGGAAAGAAGAAGAAGGACAGAAGTTGTCATGATCAATGTTTGATTCAAGTTTTTCCTTTACCTGTACATTCTATTACTGTCAAAGAAATGAATGCTGACATCCCCAATCTACCTGTAGAATATTCAGACCTGGCCGTTGCCTTCAGTAAAACCAAGGCACCCCTTCATCGATCCACTGACTGTTCAATTGACTTATTACCTGGTGCAACGCCTCCCAAGGGCAGAATTTTCCCTCTGTCTCAGCCTGAATCAACTCCCATGAAGACTTACATAGAGGAGGAGCTAGCTAAAGGCTTCATCAGACCCTCAACATCACCCACTGCATCCGGATTCTTTTTCATAAAGAAAAAAGATGGTAGTCTCAGACCGTGCATTGATTAACGCAGCCTTAACAACATTACTATCAAGTTATGATACCCCCTACCTTTGGTACCCATGGCCCTTGAACAACTCAGGCAGGCTAAGTACTTCACCAAACTAGATCTACACAGTCCATACAATCTAATTCGCATCAAGAAGTGTGACGAATGGAAGACCGCCTTCTCCACCTCAACAGGCCACTATGAGTACTTGGTTATGCCGTTCAGATTGGCTAACAGTCCTTCTGTGTTCCAGTCATTCATTAACGACGTCTTTCGTGATATCCTGATCTGCTCAAATACCCTCGATGAACACATCCAGCACGTAAGATCTGTCCTCCAATGTTTGATCCAGTATCAACTCTATGCCAAATCCGAGAAGTACGAGTTCCATCAGACATCTACTTCATTTCTGGGATACATCATCAGCCAAGAAGGGGTAGCTATGGACGAGGCCAAGGTAAAGGCAGTATTAGAATGGCCCCAACCATGCACAGTAAAGGAGCTACAATGATTCCTGGGGTTTGCTAATTTCTACAGGCAGTTTATAACGAACGTCAGTTCTATTGTCGCTCCCTTAACTGCCATGACCAAATGCTCATCCTCTCACCTCATCTGGTCAACCAACGCTTTGCAGGCATTCCACGATCTCAAAGCACTATTCAAATCTGCCCCAATTCTCCATCATCCAGACCCAAGTCTCCCATTCATAGTGGAGGTGGACGCTTCAAGCACAGGCATCGGGGCTGTACTTTCTCAACATCATAGAATTCTAGCCAAAATGTTTCCCTGTGCCTTCTATTCTAGAAAATGATCTCCTGCTGAATGAAACTATGATGTGGGCAACTGTGAACTGCTAGCCATAAAGGGAGGAATGGCGCCACTGGCTAAAGGGATCACAACGTCCCTTCACAATTCTCACAGATCACAAAAATCTGGAATATTTACGCTCAGCCAAATGCTTGAACCCCAGACAGGCAAGATGGGCCATGTTCTTCACCAGGTTCCACTTCATAGTCACATACCAACCTGGATCCAAAAACACAAAAGCCGATGCTCTGTCTCGACAAACTGAGGAAACTAATTGTAACAATGTTCAAAATATATAGAAGGAAGGAGACAGGATCGGCTTGATGAGACTCGTGTGTTCATTTGTATTTTCTAGATTTCTAGATAGCGCTTTCAAATCGAACTCAGTCCACTGCACAATAACTGGCCAGCTCTCCAGAGCTTCCCGCACACATTCACATGAGTCTTTAGCTTCTCTCTCTCCTGGCTTCCCGTTTCCAGCTGGCTTTATCCGGTCTCCCCACTCCAATTACTGCACAGGTGTATGTCACCCTGCACCATTTCTGGACAGAAAGTCAGCCACAGCCATCTGCGCCCCCAGCCTGTGGACCACCTTGAATTTAACGTGCTGTAATGCCAAATACCAACAGGTGATCCACGCATTGGTATCCTTCATGCGGTGGAGCCCCTATAGGGGTGCATAGTCCGAACAGAGGGTGAACTCCCATCCCAGGAGATAATAGCGGAGGGTGTTGTCTATGGTGTTGTACATAGTCTCTCTCTTAGAAAGCTTCCGGCTAAAGTACAGCACCGGCCATTCCTCACCCGCTATCTCCTGGGACAGGATCGCTCCAAGCCCCCTGTCCAACATATCAGTCTGTAACAAGAAGGGGAGAAAAAAATCAGGTGAGTGTAAAAGCGGCTCACCACACAAAGCAGCCTTTACCTGGGTGAAAGCCTGCTGGCACTGCTCTGTCCACTGGACTGGATCTGGTGCTTCCTTTTTAGTGAGATCAGTCAGCGGGCTGGTGAGGTCCGAATAATTAGGTACAAACCTTCTCTCGCCAGCCCCAGGAACTGTCTCACCTCCTTTTTGGTCTTGAGTCTCGGACAGGTTGCAACTGCTGCCGTCTTACTAATTTGGGGACGCACCTGACCTCCACACGCCCAACTGCACACTTCTTCGGGTTGGCCATCAGCCCGACCACTCTCAGCGCTCTCAGCACAGCCCGCAAATGCCCCATATGACACTTGGTGTAATCCAAACGGCATTGCGAAGGCTGTTTTGTCTTTAGATATTGGTGATAAGGGGTTCTGCCAATATTCATTTGTTAAGTCCAATGTTGAATAAATGGTGCATGAGCGCAGACCCCCTTGATGGTGCTCAATATGGTGCTGAATAAGATTTGTTCGACCGGGCAGGGGTGAGAACACATCCGCAAATTCTGCTTGTAACCTAGCTACATCAGAGAGCTGCAAGGGCGAAAGGTGATCTCCCCCCGGGGCCAGAGCGAGAGATTAGATTTCGGTGCTCACTTCTGGCCCGAGATCCTCCTCTCCGTTCACTGCCATTGCTTACATCACTGGCTCCCCTCACTCCATTTTTTAAGGAGGTTGAGATGATAAATCTGACACGCCCCACACCTGTCTGTTCAAACTAGTATTAATTTCGTTAATGAAAATATGACGAAAAATATTTGTTGATGTAAGACAAATCAGCTCAAATGAAATTATTAATTAATTTATAGGGAACTTTAAAAAGAGTCACTTAGTTTACGACAGAGCAACTGAATCATCCAGCGTTCATTTACTCGGGTCGTAATAAGCTCTTTTAGCGGATATGAATATCCAACTATCGTGAAAATTTATAAGCACATAACACAAGACAATTTTTTAAAAATCTACAGGAGACTTTTTGATTATTCTAACACAAACTATTATCTAACACAATGTAGCGAATCTGTACAGGTATTTAATTAATTTATGGGTGAAATATATGAATATAATAAATCATAAAGCTTTATGATTATTATAATACATATACCGACCCGAGAGGGAATTATACATATATTGTGAATTAATCACAACGAATTATAATCAATCACATATATGATTAGTTCTGGTTTGATAATAATTTAGAGAAACTATTAGTTTGTCCAGCAAACCGTTAGCTCCTCATAGCCGATTATAAAAGGAAGGTTTTTCTCTGGCCACGAGAAAGACTTCCTATTCTAGCATCAATGCGCAAAGCAAGGATACTGGATCGAAACGTTAAAGTGACCTGGGTTTGTTGCATGAGCAAAAAAAAACAATCGAGCATGAATATAATGTATTTAATATATGAAACTACGGATACAGAGACTATACTACTAAACATACACAAACAATACACATATATAGAAAGCGAAAGTAAAGTCAAGAAAACAGAGGTGATCAAAGGAATGGCAACTTACGAACAGTTAAAACCTTTGAGAGCCAGCAAGGAAACTCAGCTTACACATCGAGCTTAAAACGCTTTGGAAAGAATGGTTCTATACTTGCATAGGTTCAGGTGCTGTGGTCGTTTCGTGTTTCTGCAGGAGTTTCGGTGCGTGCGGCTGAAGCGATTGGTCCTTTTCCGAGAAGGTGTTCTTCGGCGGGATTTTCAAACAAGGGTTTAACTTAAGAGTAAGATAACCGGAAAATAAAGAAAAAGAGTCCGTCTCCTAGGCGATGAAGAGTGAAGACTTAGGGCGACGGATGAAGAGGGTTTGACAAAGAAACTTGTTGCCAAAAGATGGTCGTCCCGAAGAGAGGGGGCGCGTGATGGAAGCGCGGTCGCTGAGACGTCCGGGAGAGACGGGTGTGAAATGGCGAGAGACAATCGAGAGACAAATGAGAGATGCGTGTCATTGTGTTTTAAGGACAACAGGCCAGAACGCCTCCTGGGATACATCAGCCAATGATGAGGGTGCGATTTTGGCGGGCAAACTCTTTCTTTGTCTCCATTTATGACCTAATTTGCATGGTTTATGAAGTGTCCGATCTGGGTACATTTTCTTTAAAGTACCATTAAAAATAGAAGAATGCATTTTACAGTCATGTGACATACATTTTCAATTAGAGCATAACGAAAGCTTTACAATGAGACCAAACTTGTCAGATGGCAAAGACATAAAAGGGGAGATACAGTTTATACTTGAGTTTTATTGTTTAGAAGAAAACTAATACAACTAGTCATAGCTAAGCTTATATACTAGGGATAAATACATGCACCTTTAAATACAGCGACGGGTACACTTTGGCACAGTCATATTTGGAGGATAAATGTACATTTACAATCTCCATGCGTGTTTGTGAGTGTCTGTATGTGTATGTGTATTGGGGTTGTGGCCAGTGTCTGTGACCACATCACCTTTAGTCCCACCAGGGTGACTCTTTGAAGTCTCTGGAGCTGGTGAGAATATGTTCTGTTTTTCTTTACTGGGGTAACAAAGGTGCCAATGGGGCAATTGGTCCCGGACTTGCCGGAGCCGATTCGTGATTTACATGCACAGTTCAGGAGGCTAAAAGCATTCTGAAATTTCCAAAGTTGATTGACTACGCCGGATCTATCCAGACGCTACAACAAACACACATTCATACGAGTTGCAGAAAGAAAGGAAGTGAGAAAGAAAGCTTTAAGAGAGAATGAAATGATGAGATCCCAATTAAGTTTCTAGCAAAATATGCACTTCATAAGACCTGACCTGAACAAACCATGAATCATTGATTTAATGCACCAGTTCAGCTTTAGAATCTGAAGGTACTTGCTTGTCTTTGTGCCTCTGACTGCGGATTCCCTTGTCGGCTTTCTTGGCTTGGGAGAAAAGGGATTTTCCAAGTTAGCTGGTTTGTTGCAGGTCCTTTCAGGTCCAGATTGATGTGCTGGCAAACGAATGGAGTCTCTCGTGGCTGACGCTTGAATTTGAGGCGGCAAAAGAGTTGTTGGTTGAACTTTTCACCAAAACTTAACTTAGAACATGATATTCTCGACGTAAAAAAGAAAGGAAAGTTAAAGTAAAGTAAAAGAAAAGAAAAGTGAGTGAGAAGTTGGATGGCTTGAATGAACTGCTTGTCTGCCCTTCATCATCTGTTCTTTGTCTAAGCCATATTATTCTTTGTTGTTCTGACTGTTCTTTTTCTTAATTATCTGACTATTTAACCTTAGGTGTTTGTCCCACCTCTTTGAGGAGCTCTGACCAATCAGGTATCATCTTTGTTACAAAAGTGGCTTTTCTGACCATGATCATAAACTAAGTGTTATCTCAGGGTCTCTTGAATTCCCGCTCTCGGCAGAGAATACAGAGAGTACAGTTTAGACGTGATTTCTATTAAACCGAATATGATACATTTTACACAGATTTCATTCAAGCCAAACTCTAAATTGAAAATAGAGATTTGCATTCATACCAGACAAGGCATACTTTCAATCAACTGTTCAAAAGTTATACACTTACATGAATTGTGAGTGTTCTTAAGCATAAATGGTCACATGTATAATGTGTAGACATGATATCAAATTATGCAGTTGAACTATGTTTGATAAGTCCGTTTAGAATTGTCTTGGAACAATATGATGCAGTTTGTTGTCTCTGTGATTTTTCTTGTGGATTTTCAACTGTGTCACTCAGAAGAAATAGGCCTGCATTGTCTCTCTGTTTCTTTTGATCTGGAGATCAAAAATACTCTTTATCTTCCTGGGCTTAAGTTGTGTTGTCTTTTCAACCATTTGTCTTTACAAATGGCTTAAGTTCAGCACCTTTCCCTCAGCCAGGAAGCATGCATGGCCATAAAAATACTTAGCAGGGGGTTGTTGTAGACTCACTGGAGTCGCTTTGGGCGTTTGGGTCTTCCAATGTTGATTTGGGCATCTGGGGTGTTAAGATAGTTTTGTATGGAGTTATGTTTGAACGAATCATCTGAAAGATTCATTTGTCTGGTCCGTCCACGATTCCTACATTGACGACTTTTTTTCTATGACTAAAACGAGATTAAGATGAGACGACACCAACATCATTAAAGGATAACTGTGACTAAAACAACAAAATAGACGAGACTAAAATGTAGTTAAAAAATAAAAACATTTATTTTTGTTACAATCCGCTGCAATACGCTTTTCATTCATTAGATGGCATGAGCAGAAGTTGTGTTGTTTTTTTTTTTTGTTTCAAGTTCAGAGTGCGGTATAGTACTTTGTAGTGTTTGAGGAGGCAGCGACACAGCATATTTACATACTTGGCATATTTCAAGCATGGTCATCTTTAACCCTCTGGAGTCGTGAAACGAGTTTTCAATCTTTTTCATAACACAAGTGACTGTTTTGAACTGTTTTACAAAATTATTTCAAGACATTGTATTGTCCGTACTGCTTCTATTGTTGTGTAGTAGTTATAATGAGAGTATTGGACAAGCAACAGTTGTAGTGATGGTTAAAAATAAATATGCAAATCAGAACATGTTCCATGTCTGGATGTATTACTTAAATGGACACCATCAGAAGACCACACCCTTTCTCCAAAGATGCATTCTTAATTATTTAACCTGTGTTTTTCATCAGATGATGAAAAGATAAGTCTTAAATAAGACAAATCTAATGTGGTAAAACATGGTTTTGGCTGGACCAGATTGACTGTAAGGTTAATGAATAATAATCTTATTGCTAAAATGTCAAGTTTTCATTGACTAAAACTAGACTAAAATAATTTAGGTTTTCTTTGACTAAAGCTATACTAAAATTCCGAGACATTTAGTTGACTAAAACTTCACTAAAACAAAATAGGATAAGGTTGAATAAATATGATAAAAACTAACAAGGATATTTAACACAGGACTAAGACTAAAACTGAAAATAGCTGACAAAATTAACACTAGTTCGAACCACTTCATAATTGAGATCTCCTACTCACTGTGTGACCTTAAAGGGTCCTTGCCACTTCGCAAGTAATGTAGAACAGGACGTTGGGAGTAATACAAGTACTTTCTCTCCCGGTGCAAATTCTCGCAGCCTGGTTCCCCTGTTGTATAGCTGGCTCTGTTTGTCCTGGGCCTGTAACAAATTCTTCATAGAGAGCCGCCCCAACGTGTGGAGTGTTGTTCTCAGGTCCAGTACTGAATTTCATTCCTGCTATCTGAAGGTCCGTCCTCCCAAGTTTCTCTCAGGACGTCCAACACACCATGGGGCTGATGTCCGTAAAGAAGCTCTAAGGGGGAAAGCCCCGTGGAGGCTTGCGGGCAATTTATCCCAATTTTTAGCATCTTCGTGAACAAACTTACGAATCATGGTTTTCAACGTGCGATTAAATCGTTCCACCAGACCATCTGTTTGTGGGTGATACACGCTGGTGCGAATTGATTTAATGGCCAATAATTCATACAGTTTGTGTAAGGTTTGTGACAAACGCTATGCCTTGATTAGTGAGAATCTCTTTCAGGATTCCCACTCGGGAGATTAAACAAAACTGCTGTAGGGAAGAGCACCTTCCAGGGCCCAGTTTATGGCCAGGCCCCTCTCTGTCCATAACAGCGGACAAAGGTTTGCTACATTTTGATTGTTTGTGTTAGTCCACCAAGATCCAAACTGTCCAACGCCATCAGATAAAGATGTAAGAACAACATCCAGACATCTCTTAGAGGGCAAGAAGAAGACCTCTTGTACCAAGCCTGGGAAGGACAGGACTTCTCATTGGTCCACATGCAGTTTCTGCCCTTCACCCATCTAAGGACTACTTCCTAAGGTTGGCCAGAGACTGCCATAAAAATTCCTCGGGACCTCAGCAGCAATGGGTGAAACAAAGAGAGATCACAAAGATCCATCCAAATCCATTCAAAACTATGTTTGAAAACCTTAGAACTGATACAAACTACACATCCATTTCATACTTATTCACAGAAATAAGTATTCTCAGTGACAGCTATTTGTGATGCAACATCAGACACAAATTCAGCTGTTAATGTACAATTGAATGAATGCATGACAGTTCAATCTTTTTCCATCATGTTTAGTCTCTATTTGTTTAGAATATTGCCAAAGGTATTCTGGTGGTGGTTTGGAAAGTGAGAAATGCATTGGTAAACTTTAAAGACACTGTAAAGACTTCCAACTTTGTGCTTTCTGCAAATGAGTTCCACAGGTGAAAGAAGGGTGGGCCACACTGTGTGTGTGTCCCCTCTGATGCCAGCAGCCAATCACAGCACTCGAATGGAGAAGCGCCAAATTGCAATCTCCTCCTCATCGGAAAGGGATAAAGGTACCCTTTCAACAACACTCCTGGTTCTGAGTCTCAACTCTGTAAGGAGTGAGACATTAACAGATATATCGTTCTGAGTCTCCCATCGGGTGAGACACAACAGATATTTGCATTAGTGCACAAATATCAGCACAACCAGTGGAAGATGTCACCGTCATTGGACTCAACCATGTGGAACGTAAATATCACTTAACCAAACCTCTTTCCAGAGACCTTAGCATTGTTGTATATTTAGGGCCCAAGCACCGATGGTGTGAGGACCCCATTGGAATTGCTCCGTTTATTCTTCTTCTTCTTCTTCTTCTCCCAAATGAATCACTTTTTTGAGGGCCTAAACATGCTCGAAAACTCATGAAACTTTGCACACGCATCAGAAGTGGTGAAAATTTACGTCTGTTATGGATCTCAGAATTAGGCATGGCAAAATGGCTCGATAGCGCCACCTACAAAATTTCAATGGAGTGCCCCTCGCGCTATGTTTCACGTACAGGTATGAAATTCGGTACACACATGTAACATCCCAATACCTACAAAAAAGTCTTACGGTACGAAATCTGAAAACCAACAGGAAATGAGATATTTAGAATTTTCTCTGCAAAATTTGTGCAGTTTTTGCCATTTTCACACGTTGTACTTTAACGAACTCCTCTTAGAGCTTTAATCAGATCAACATCATAATTGGTCAGTCTAATCTAAAGGCCTTTGCGACATTAAATTGCGAAGATCTAGAGTTTTCGCTGAAGGGCGTGTCCGTGGCGGCCTGACAAAGTTTGATGTTTCGCCATGAAACGGGAAGTTCTTGTAAATTGGGTATACAATGTCGGATCTGCCCCAAACTTCACATTTTATTAGAGTCCTAGCCTGAAGATATCAACATGGCACTATTCAGTGACAGTCATAGCGCCACTTGCGGGCAACAGGAAATTACATGTTTTACACCGTGATTAACTCCTTGTAGACATTTAACCAGAACCACATCATATATGGTCAGTCTAATCTTAAGGCCTTAGCGATGTTAATTTGCAAAGATTTTGAGTTTTCGTTGAAGGGTGTGTCCGTGGTGGCCTGACAAAGTCTGATGTTTCGCCATGAAGGAGGAAGCTGTTGTAACTCAAGCATACAGTGTCTGATCTGCCCCAAACTTCACATGTGTGATGAAAGTCCTGGCCTGAAGACATCTATATGCCAATTTTCACTTAGTCATAGCGCCACCTGCTGGCAACAGGAAATGGCATGCTTTACACTGTAATTCAATCCCACGAACACATTTCAATATGCCACAAAGTACCAAACATACTAGAAACACGTTAAATCATGCAACACTCTGCTAAGTGCTAATGTATGCAATTAACGCCATGAAACAGGAAGTTGTTGTAACTCAGGCATACAATGTCCAATCTGCTCCAAACTTCACATGTTTGATAATAGTCCTGGCCTGAAGTCATCTACATGGCAATATTCAGTTACGGTCAAAGTGCCACCTGTTGGCAGCAGGAAGTGTGCCACTTTGAAATGACTTTGCTATAATTCTCTTGTATTTTCTCGCCACTGTTCACTGTTTTCCTAAAGCCAAAGTGTGGCGGTGAGCCCGGGTGCGAGGGCCCTTTCGTCGCTACTTGCAGCTTTCATATCAGTATATAATTTCTTAATTCCCATTAGATGTAATATAGCTGATGTTAGTTATTGACAAATAATCTTTCGTTTATTTGTTTAGTGCATAATAAGGTTCTCCACCTTATTATTTTCAGAGAAACAGTTTATCTTTCCATAAAATAACGTAACTCTTCCATAGCCACACTCAACGTAATCACTTGTATTCTATGTATCTTATGCACTTTATTCTTTTATCATTCATGGTATTCATTTATTAGTTGTGTTAGTTATTCTTGTTTATCTTTTTGTTAATAAAATGTATTTTATTACACTTGTGTCTTCCTTGTGCTGATAATATAGAAGAGGCTCTACAAGTTAGCAATCTCACCAATCTTTCAAATAAATCAGCTGACCACTTTACATGAATTCTAAATGAATGAAAAGCCCCTGTTGATAGTGTTCTCATACTGCCAAGGTAAAAGACCTTGACTGGTGCCCTGAACTAGGAAAAGAGGGGGAAGTGGTCATCTGATGTACTCATAACCACACCTTAAGAGACGTGTGATCCAAAAATCACAACGTCAGCGGTCACGTGAGTATCAATCCCTATATTACTTTGTGTCCTTGGATGGGCGAAAGTAAAATGACTACACTGTGGAACACAACTGCCTCTAGATATTGCGTTGCATAATCCACTAGGACTAATGCAAAGTGATGTCCTCATGCAGATTGTTCTATTGGCCTGATGAGGTCCATACCAATTCTCTTGAAGGGGACCTGCATAAGAGGAAGGGGCCGCAAATGGGGCTTTTGGAGCGGCCGGTGGATTTACCAGCCGACATTCACGACAAGCCACGCACCACCTGCGCACATTCTCGTGAATGCCCGGCCAAAAGAATCTGGTCATTAGATGATTTAAAGTTGCTGCCTGTCCTAAATGCCCGGCCATGGGATTACAGTGATCATGGGATCATGTAATCATGGGATTACAGCCTCAGCATGAGTGACTCATGCTGAGGCTGCTCCAGGGGAAAATCATTGCGACTGGAGAGGTCCAGCCTCCCAACCATGCTCGGTTCCCCTGAGTCAGGTCCCACTGGTCCTGAGTCAGGTCCCACTGGTCCCGGATCAGCTTCCCCCACCTGCACACCTCTCCACAAAGTTCCCCATGTCCCCGCTATGCCAACAGGCTGGGCCAGGCCTCCCCACCACCCTAGTGGCAGGAAGTGGGTCAAGAAACTGACGTGGGGAGAGCGGGGAAACGGGAGCTGAGATGGTGTCCGGGCTGGTCGGCCCCGCCCCCCTGGGCAAGGCACTCGGGCCAGCATGAAGCTCCTGAGGCTGACCCCTCCTCCAGCAGGGTGGGGCTCGAGAAGGCAGGTTGGTTCGGGACCTGGGTAAAGGGACAGGTTTAGAGAGAGAGAAACAGGGAGAAACCACAGGGTTTGGGGGAGAGAGTGAGATAGATGGTAGGGGTTCGCCAACCCCGAGGCACGCCAGCATCTGGTCCTCCGCCAGTTGGATGGCCAGGACCTGCGACGTCAGTCGGTGGCACTGGACCCACTGTGCAGCTTTCTTGGGCAGGAGCACAATGAACTGCTCCAGTACCACCTTATCGATGACTGCCATCGACGTCAATTTCACCAGCCAACAGCTATTTGCAGCACGCAACCCACCCAGACTTGGTACCACTGGAGTCGGGTCCAGACTTGGTGAGACAGAGAAAGCCAGGGTTACACAATAGACATGCATGCACATGGCACAAAGAAACAGGCATGACAAGTCATGTGCTCACACTAAACAAAACAAAACAAAAACTCAAGCACATAGCCAGCAAAAACAATCACAAGCCATGTGCTCAAACAAAACAAGACGCAAACATGCAGCTAGTGAGAACACTCACAAGACATAACACAAAAATATGCGACTGATGAAAACATGAGCTGCATGCGACACAACACAAGACAACAAGAAAGCATGCAGCTGATGTAAACACGAACCGCGTGCTACATAGAACACAACAACACATGTGGACAGAAGTGCATACGGCCCGAGCTAACTTGAAACCGCACGCTCACACAACAAGAATGCTCATCCTGTGCGCTCACAACAGAAGACAAACACATGGAGTATGAATGCCCAAACCCCGACAGAACTGAAACCAAACTAGACCGAAGTCCCGGGATTCGAACACCATGGTACACCCACAAAACAACTCATAAGGATGGCAGAGGGAACGGCCCAATCAGGAACCACACGCTCACCCCTGGTCTATAGGCACAAACCTAATCCATAACTCCTTAAATCCTTAAAATCTGAGGGAAATTATAGGTAAATAACACTTATGTAGAAGCACCTTACCCTGGTTGTAAGCTTAACCCTCGTGTTATGTACAATTTCTGGGTTCGATCTTGTTGGAGTGGGTCAAATTGATTCAATTTGATTTGATGTATTCAATTTGATTCAATTTGATGTACTGAATCCAATCAAAGTGATTGGATTCAATACATTTCCCCAAAAACCTGCAAGCAATGATGACGGGCCCAAGCCCCGGCGCCACCGTCACCTTGGTGGCTTTAGGAAACCTGTGCATGGCGAGCAATGTGCATTTGAAGCAGGTAAATGTAAAAGAACTAAGTCAAAATCATTTGAATACGCCACATTTACTGCAGCAGCTGGTGCCACTATGACCATGAACCACAACAGCCACATCCATTAGATCCTTTAAATTTAGATGAGTATGGTTATAGGATGTTATAGGTCAATTTCAAATGTGTGGCAAGATAGCTTGATAGCGCCACCTACAAAATTTCAATGAATTGCCCCTCCCACTACATTCCACGTACGTGTACTAAATTCTACTTAAATGCATTTTGCCCACCATGCTCTGTTTTCCTAAAGCACCGGGTGGCGGTGGCACTAGTGCGAGGGCCCTTCCATTGCTGCTTGCAGCTTTAATTATTATTATAATTTTTTTCTTTTTCTCCTTTAAACAACTCGCCCGTTTTTAAGGCCGGCCTTAAAAACATGCTCGAAAACTCATGAAACTTTGCAGGGACATCAGACCTGCAAAAATGTTTTGTTATAATGCATATATAAAATGCATGGCTGGTTGAAGAACTGGTGGATTTGGTAAACTAGGGGTGATAATTTTAGAAAAATATACTGAGGTCGTACACCAGTGGTGTCCAATCCTGCTCCTGGACAGCCAATGACCTGCAGAGTTTAGCTCCAACCTGCCCCAACAGACTTGGAATTTTCTACTAATCCTGAAGGCCACAATTGGCTGGTTCAGATGTCTTTAATGGAGCTAAACTAATAATAGCTCTCCAGGAGCGGGATTGGGCCCCCCTGTTGTATACATACAATGCATGTACTGATGGCACTGCTTCCAATTTATTTCCTTGATACTCAAGCGTTCTGAGTACATAGAAATAAAAACCTGTCTCAGATCCATAGACACAGGTTAAATATATTGGCTTACACAATTCTCTCTGTCTCTTTTTTGTTGTATGCTCTCTGCCCAACCCTGCAGCGGCCTGATGAAAAACGAGGATGTCACTGTATTGTTGCAAGGTTAGCACACAGTCTAATGAAGAAATGCTGTGCTGGCCTGCCCTGGGGCCTGACCTGGCTCACCAAGAATATCCAGTAGCTCAAGATAAACTACTGAAGGGGGCAAACTCCTGCTGATCTACAATACAGATGAAAGATGGGCATTTATGGCATTTAGACAATGCTTTCCACTGAGAAAGTTATATCATATGCATTCCATATTAATATTTTTATTTATGGGAAACTTTAACAATGGCATAGCAATTGCAAATTATACAGTTTTACAAAAGTTCAAGTGAATTTCCAGATGTAAATCAGGGAATGGTACTACTTCCATTTGTGTTTTAGATGAATATTCCAAAGTAAAGAGACCCTAGAAATTACATGGGGATGTTTCTCTGTCTGGTTTAAAGAGACCATATTATTTTAATACAAACACTACTACTTCAGAGCGAGCAATTAAATGACCTTCTGAGTCTTTACACAAGACAGAAAAAAGGAAAACAAAAGAAAAGACGTGTAAGTGGTGCCATGCTCTGTCACTGCACTTGACAAATAATCAGCTCTATCACTCTGTCTCTCATGATGCACGCTGCGAGCAAAGAAGGGCATCCTCTTGGCAAAATGACAGCCATATTTATGATCATTTCATTTCAATTTGTCCACACATTCTTGTCAAGGAGACATGGGGGAAAAATGATTGTGCCAGGAGTTTCTCCCTGCAGTACTTTAAGCTTAACTTCCTGGATGAAATGCTCTGCTGATTGTTGTAGCATTCAGATTGGACAAGAATAGTATAGGAAGAGCTCAATGTTGATAATACTTACCTGGCTCTGGACTGGTCTGCAGAAGGTTTGGATACACTAATCTTCCTTTTTGGCTTAGATCAGGCACTTCAGGATATGTGGACTATTCTGACCCAGCCAACATTTCCATGTGAGCCCCATGTGGGTATTTGATAGGCTGCATGGGCAACCCAAATGGGGCCCAAAGAAATCTGTCCATCTGTTCCACATGGGCCCCATGTATGTTAGCCCATAGGTGCACATGATGGGCACATGATCCATAGTGAGCTCTAAGTAGGGCCCATTAGATGTTCATTATATGGGCTCACTTGGGTCCCAAATGAGTGCTAATAATGGGGCCAAGGTGGGCTACACACAAAAACCTTGGCCCCATTATGTTTTTTTGTTTGTTTGTTTGTTTGTTTGTTTTTTAAGATAAAAAAAAAGTCACACAAAACTTGCTAGTTAACTGGCAATATTTACATCGCTGTTTAGCTGCGGTAGTTCAGCTGGCTTTGTTGTTTATTAATTGTCTGCCGTTACTGAATTCCAAAATCTTTCAAAATTATCCAATTATATAAAACCAACAGTAAAACTTGGTTAATATAATATGAAATATACATATCTTACCTTGATAGAGAGTTTATATCCCTTGACATGCAGGTAATAGTGCTCAAGTGGTGAGTGAGGGGTGACCATGTCATTATAATGTCATTATAAATATAGCCTAATATAGTCCAAATGTGGCCCATATGGGACCCTCAAATAAACATTAATGGGCAACCAAACTGGGGTCCACATTCAGCCTATTAAAGTGCAGGCTGAACAGGCTGTTTAACCTGCATCTCTGTGAGTTTTGTTTTTTTAATGTTTATTTACTTATTTATAGTAGTTTATTTAGAATAAGCCACATAATCATACACTAGATTTAATTATATCACATGGAATCAATCCTACCGATATAGAAATTCTACCGCAAAGTGATGATGTCATTGATCACTACCTTGTAACATGCGTACTGCATACTGCTGATATTTGTCAAATTGCACCGCGATATCTACTAGGTAGAACAATTCTCCTGACAACTATAGATAAGTTCACAAATAAACTGCCTGATCTGTCTTAGCTGCTCATTGTACCTAAACACACAAATGATCTCGAGAAAATGACTAGCAGTATGTGCACCTCTTTCACTAGTACATTAGATACTGTTGCACCGATGAGATTAAAAAAGGTTAGAGAGAAAAATACTGTACCATGGTACAACAGTATTACTCACGCTATCAAAAGAGAAACTCGTAATCTAGAACGCAAATGGAGACAAACTCGTTTAGAAGTCTTCAGAATTGCGTGAAAAGACAGCTCATCCCGTTATAGAAAGACCCTAAAAGCAGCCAGGGCTGAGCATCTCCTCAAAATCATAGAAAATAACCAAAACAATCCAAGCTTCTTGTTTAGTACAGTGGGTAGATTAACAAATAAACAGACATCACCAGAACAAAACATTTCATTACAGTTTAGTAGCGATGACTGTATGATTTCTTCACTGAAAAAATCGAAAGCATCAGAAATACAATTGTAAATGTACAACCTTTGACAGAGTTTTATGATTCAGCCTCAATTTTCACCCCTCAAGAACAGTTTCAGTGCTTTACAACTATAGGACAGGAAGAGCTAAATAAACTTATCACTGCGTCTAAACCAACAACATGTTTATTAGATCCAATACCCACTAAACTACTGAAAGAGTTGTTACCTGTAGCAGAAGAGCCTCTTCTCAATATTATTAACTCGTCTTTATCTCTAGGTCATGTCCCAAGACTGTTCAAGCTAGCAGTTATTAAGCCTCTCATTAAGAAACCACAATTAGATCCAAATGTATTGGCAAATTACAGACCCATTTCAAATCTTCCATTTATATCTAAAATACTAGAAAAATTGATGTCTGTCCAATTGTGCTTCTTCTTGCAAAAAAATCTATGAAAAATTTCAGTCAGGATTCAGGCCTCATCATAACTGCGCTCGTTAAAATTACAAATGACTTACTTCTAGCTTCTGACCAAGGCTGTATCTCAGTACTAGTGTTACTTGATCTCAGTGCTGCGTTCGACACTATAGATCATAAAATACTCCTAGATCAACTACAAAATTACACTGGTATTCAGGGACAGGCATTACGGTGGTTTAGGTCGTAGACCGTCACAATTTTGTTTATTTAAACGGGGAAAAATCTAAGATAACGATAGTAAATTATGGAGTGCCGCAAGGATCTGTGTTAGGCCCTCTGCTATTTTCAATATACATGCTGCCACTTGGTAATATTATAAGAAGACATGGAATTAGTTTCCACTGCTATGCCGATGATACTCAGTTATATATTTCAACACAACCAGATGAAATCTCTAAATTATCCAATCTGACAGAGTGTGTTAAAGAAGTAAAACATTGGATGACTAGTAATTTTCTTCTATTAAATTCAGATAAGACTGAAGTATTATTTATTGGGCCAAAAACCTGTACACAGAATCTCTCAGACTACAATCTGCATTTAGAAGGATGTACTGTCACTCCATCCTCGACAGTTAAAGACCTGGGTGTTATATTAGAAAGCAACTTGTCCTTTGAAAATCATGTTTCATATGTTACAAAAACAGCCTTCTTCCACCTCAGAAACATTGCTAAGATACGGAATATGTTATCTGTTTCTGATGCAGAAAAGTTAGTTCTTGCTTTCATGACGTCTAGACTAGATTACTGTAATGCATTACTAGCTGGTTGTCCTGCTTCCTCAATAAACAAGCTACAATTAGTACAAAATGCAGCTGCTAGAGTTTTTACCAGGTCAAGAAAATATGATCATATAACACTAATTTTATCATCTCTTCACTGGTTACCTATTAAGTTCCGTATCGATTATAAAGTACTGCTAATGACCTATAAGGCTCTAAATGGTTTAGCTCCTGTGTACTTAACTGATCTTCTATCGCCCTACAATCCTTCACGCTTTTTAAGATCACAAAACTCTGGACTTCTGGTTGTACCTAGGATAGCTAAGTCCTCTAAAGGAGGGAGAGCGTTTTCACATTTGGCTCCTAAACTCTGGAATAGCCTTCCTGATAATGTTCGGGACTCAGACTCGCTCACCCAGTTTAAATCTAGATTAAAGACACATCTCTTTAGCCAAGCATTCACATAATGCATCTCATATCAGATCAATTGCACATGACTATCTTTGCTTAATGTTATGAACAGCAGCTATGCTAATTATTCTCCATTTGCTTTTCCATTTTACCTCTAGGTGACTAGAGAGTACATCAGCTTCAGTTTGGATCCAGCCTCTTAAGAAGATCACAGATGACCAACACTTTTGAAGAGACGGCGCCAACTCCTGAGAGGACTTCAGAAGACGCAACATCTGGATCAACACGCACATTCCCAAATTTCTATATATCCTAATTATTGTTAATATGTAATTCATTTTTCCAGGAGCTCATTGCTTCTACCTTCAATTAAATTGCTAACAGTGATTGTAAATTAATTGCCTAAATTATTACATTATTAGCTAACTGCATTCTCTAAATTGTAATGTTGACATGCATTCTCTGTAAAGCTGCTTTGAAATGATATGTATTGTGAAAAGCGCTATACAAATAAATGTGAATTGAATTAAATTGAATATAACTCCAAATGAACATTACATTAAAACACTGACAAATGTAAATATCCTAAAAATGTTTGGGTAACACTTTATAATAACTGCCGTTAATAACACTAAATGAATAGTTCACCCAAAAATAAAAATGATGTCATCATTTAGGCAGAATCCTTGAAGAATTTTGAAGAATCTTTCTGTTGTTTTTGTACATACAATTATCAGCAAGAACCAACATTTTTAAACTAAAATAAATAAATAAATAAAAAAGATTGTGGAAAAGTATTCCATACTCCAGTTTTTAATCCAATAAAGTTTCTGAGGATATATGCCAATAAAATAAAACCATATTTAACTCTGGACTATGCCCCGCTCGCATTCACTCTAGTCATGTACACCAGCAGCTCATCAGCACATTGTTTAGACTTGCATTTAAACCTCACACTAGCGATTGGTAGATTGCATTATGCCTACATTCCTTGAGTTTCCTAAAGTCTGTTTTGAAAAATTGAATATTTACTAGGGCTGTCAATAGATTAAAACTTTTAATCGTGATTCATCACACCCTTTTTTTTTTTTTTTTGTGATTAATCGCACACTTATCATGAAATTAAGCATACGCCATTTATTTTGTTTAACACGTTCATTTTGTCATGGTTGAGCAAATCAAAGAGCTTGTTTACATTTTAGACAAGTCAAGTTGGGATACTGAATAGGACCGCATGGAGATGCCAAAAAAAAAAAAAACCTGAACCAACCGTCTTGACCTGACTGCATATACCTACTACAGTATACAGATCCATTCAGAATTACTAACACACATTTAGTCGATCATGGTAAGCGCTCATTGTCACAGTTGTAAACACGACGGCATTCTTCTTCCACAAGGGAGTATGGGAGTATGGTGTCATGGCGTTGTTTCCAGGCGAACTGTTAAAGAACACAACACACACACCTCCCAGACATTCTGTAGAATTCAACCAACCAGATGACGACTTTGAAAATCCTGAAGTGTTTCCAGTTAAGTGTGCCATATACATCAGACGTTCAATCAACGGCCTGTGTGCATTGACATCTGCGGCTGAGACTACAGTTATAGCATTGCTACCTTGGAACCAGAATTTCAGTAGTGTTTATTGTATGTGACAAAAACGGGCAAAGATCTACAGAGAAGAAAAGAATGTTGAGAAAAGAAAAGAAAAGAATGGAAAAGAATGTTGAGTGGCCTTTCCCTGGTGCATCACTTTCAGTTCTCCAAGAACAGCCTTACTCTTTCCAAAATCAATAAGAGCCTTAAGTCATTAAATTTTGAATTAGATGGAAATACAAGCTTCATATAAAATTAAAAACTGACCTCACTGACATCCAAGCACTCAAATGCTCTGTAAGATGGTTTAAATAGATGGAGAAAGCAATTACATTGTGAATCAAGGATCTTCAAGGTTGGTTTTTGGAAGAGCACAGACTACAAAGGTTCAAATGTATTCAACAAAGGTAATCCCTTTTAGAGTGCTTGGTGTCCATATTAGTGCATGGTAAAAATTTGCGTTTTTTTCTCCAAACTATTAGATCTTAGTGATAGTGTTGACACACTCTGTTGTTTTTCTTTTTCATTCATTTTTTACATTCCTCTAGGATACATTAAACTTAGAATTAGCTTTCATTGATATACTGATAATACTCTATTTGCTCTTTATCAGATAAAATTTCTCAATTTTCAAGTTGGCAGAGTTTTTTTAAGGACATTACAGACAGGATTACTAGTCATTTCCTTCTATGGAACTCAAAATATGTATTATTTATTGCACCAAAAACATCTAAAGATAAGCAGTGCAAATTAAAGATGTCAGTTTTACAAATGTTGCAAGTGCATAGGCACAATACACTACGTTGACACAATACAAATTGACTCACAGAACATATATTTTAGCATGCAGCAGATTAATTACACAGATACAAATGTGTAGGTTAAACGTCTTTATTCAAGACTGTATCAAACCCCTAATTCAACAGGGGTTTTAATTTGTCCCCTACAAATGGTATAATAATTCAGCTGCACCAGTGCCCTTACAAAGTGTTATGGCCACAGGGAGGCATTATCAAAACTAGCACTATGCTACTACCTCTCCACCTTTCATTCTGTCCCTCTCCACCCTGATGGAGAGGCAGTTTATCATCTTGCCTCTGAGAGATTAGATAGGATTGAGCATTGCCATGCAGCTGAATACCTTTAGCACAGCGTTCCTGAGAAGTGCATATGGGTTAATAGCACAGAGAGTATACCATGGCAAGTTACTGTAATATACTTGGCAGCCAGTCCTGTATTAGCCCTCGCAGGGAACTAAGGACAAGCCCTAATCTCTATTCAGTGCTGACATTGTCCACATCTGCAATGGAACTCTCACAATAGACTAGTGCTCTTCACTTTGTATTACTTTTATGGCTGGGAAGCGATTACATTTTTAAATCTAATTAATTACATGATGTAGCAATTAATTAATCTAATTAACACAAATTTATTGTATGTCAAATTTGCCTGAGAAATTATCCCCAAAAGATCATTTGAAGTCATTATTGTGTAAAGCATCAAATAGACATTACAAAAAAATAGATTCAGAAAGAAATATTTCTTTTGATTCAACATAGAATTTATTACACAAACTTTTGGACCATGAGGTTGAGTAAATGATGATGGAATTTAAATTTTTGTGTGATCTTGAATTTTATTTATTTTTATTATTATTTTTTTTTTATCAATATGGAAAAATGAACTTGAAAGTAAACATATGGTCAACTGATGTTTTATAAATTATTTTCATAGAGAAGGTAATTTACTGAAGGTTACCAAGAAAGCTAGGTTACTAATATTCAATTAATTCACAATATGTGCACATTTATTATTAATCTGGGGGGCAACACATCACCCAGGCACTAGCGCTGTATGACAGATGTATCACTTTTATTCCGTTTTTCCTTTTTATTCAAAATTTTCACAAACTTGTTAACTATAGCCTATTATGAACTATAGGAGCACCCACGGAAAAATATGAGATATTCTCCATTCATTTTAACAATAAAAAACGACTGCAGCTTTCAGACACGACATTCTTTTTATTTTTATAGTTCACTTGAGGAGATTACTATGGCATTTTTTAACGACGCATGTCGAGTGCGCATCAATGTAATACATTAACGTGAGAACGCATCAATGTAATGTGCAGCACGAATCTCTCCACAAAACTCCTCATGGCTCTACTCTGGCCCAGATACTACGTGTACATGCTCGGTTATGGAGTGTTGGCACCAACCGACAGAAACATAAATCAGCGCCTATTGTCAAATATTTTAATGTGTTTTGTCATTTAAAGGGGTGATTGTTTATGATTTCACTTTTTTAACTTTAGTTAGTGTGTAATGTTGCTTTTAGAGCATAAGCAACGTATGTAAAGTTACAACGCTCAAAGTTCAATGCAAAGGGAGATATTTTCTTTTAAAGAATTCTCTGTTTAAGGATTACAACAAATGGCTAGTAGGGACTACAACAAGCTTCTTCCCGGGTTAGTGACATCACTAACCCTAAAATTTACCCTGACCCCGAGAACACAAAACAAATGTGCGAGGCCATGTTTGGCTGCTTTAGAGAAGGGGAAGAGTTGTTGTAGTTGAGTATTGTTACCATGCCGTCATTTTATGCCAGACTGCTTCACAAACGAGGGTCAATTTGCTGGATTTGCACAAAAGATAAACATGAAGGCACATGCTAGTCGATGAGTTGAATCAACTCCACAACAACTACATAAATTTATCCACTAACCGTTCAGAAATGTCCAGATGCATTCTAAAAGTTGTAACTTCTTCCTGAGTCTCTCCATCAGTGTGAGATTCCGGTTTGAACGATGTAAAGCTGAACACCATTACTGACAATCGTCATTTTGGCTGCATAAGATTCTCCAGCTTTGTTGTTGCTGAGCAACCGAAGCGCAAGCTGTTAAAGCTCCACCTTCTTCTGCAAACCAGCCAGGAGCAGCAGCTCATTCGCAGTTAAAGGTAACAAAGCACCGTTGGCCAGAGGAGAACTGGCACCCCGACTAAGCCTGGTTTCTCCCAAGGTTTTTTTCTCCATTTTAACACCAATTTGCCACTTGTCTGCCACCTAATGTCACCTGATGGAGTTTGGGTTCCTTGCCGCTGTCGCCTCTGGCTTACTTAGTTGGGGACACTTGACTTGACATTTGATATTCAACAGTGCTTTGATCTGCCTGCATTGACACTATTCTTTAAGAGCTGCTGTGCAGCCAAACAATGTACCAGTTATCAATGTAAAGCTGCTTTGACACAATCTACATTGTAAAAAGCGCTATATAAATAAAGGTGACTTGACTTGACTTAAAGGGACACATACAAAAACGGGGTGTTTTTTCTCACACTCAAATAGGGGCAAATTTGAAAAGCAATAATAAATGATCTGTGGGGTATTCTGAGCTGAAACTTCACAGACTTATATTACATTTTGTAAAAGGGGCATTATAGGTCCCCTTTAAATCATGTCAATTGCCACCGCAGTTCAGAGAATCGGATCTGTCTGATTAAAGACGAAATTCACCAATTTCTCCCGAAATTAAAGTAAGGGTTCAGTGAACTGGGAAAAGAACAGAGCAAACTTTATAGTTAACTGAACAATGTGTGTCTGCACATATATACATATAAACACATATATTTACAGTTAGTGAAGTGGCTAGACCTCCTCAAGCAGAACTTCCCCAGAACTTTTCCCACATTTAGCAATATATTGTCCATAATCCCACCTTTCCCCGATGTCAGAGTTAATTAATTTTCCATGTTTGCTACCATTTGACAATAAATGAGAAGTTTAAAGATGGTGCATGCAGTTAGCTTGAGAAATGAGAAAATATCATACCCATGAGATGATCTGGATTTTCAGTTAAAAGACAGGAGCAGCTAGAATGCATTTCTAGCATCTCCCTTCTGAAACCCTATCTCAGTCCAGATTTCAGAGCATTTTTTAGTATCAAAATGAAAATGAAAGTCTTGGCTTGAAATAAGCAAAACATATTTTAGCATAGCATAGAATAAATAAATATATATATAAATATAAATGAATAAATAAATCGTTGAATGACAGCAGTTTACGCAGTACCAGTCTGACAGCGAGGGACTTCACTGACAACTGCCCGCAGAATTTCAGTCAACAAACGGATGCTTTGGAAAGTATGGTGGATAACTGGGAGATGTACAGTATGTGGAGAGAGTTGAACAGTATCGTTTAGCTAGTGACATCGGGATTAAGAGTAGCTGTTCTTCTGAGGGTAATGAAAATATACAACATCTTGTGCAGCTTAACTGCACCAAAAGACTCTGCAGAGAAATCATATAAAGAAATCTGGAACATTTTACAAACACATTTCATGGAGTGCATTTATTTACGTTTACACCATAAGTGTAATCAACAAAAGCACCTGGCCAAGCTCCAAAGGTTTCTAAGGATTTAATTGGTCCTGTCAAACACGTGGCTGAAACTATGCACAATGCTGAAACAAACACTAACACTTAACCCTTACCATAACCTTAGTGATTTGATTTTTGGATTGAATTTAGTACTTGATTTAACACTTGATTGATGTGGATTTATAAGCATGTATATTTCATCACTTATTTTTCATTTTCATTTTATATTCTACTTTTTTATTTTGTTTTATTAAAAATTTTCACAAATTTAAATTAAAAAAAAAAAAAAGTAACTAAAATTAAAAAAAAAAAGAAAATTATAATTGAGTGTATACATGACAATGCCTGACAATTCAACTGAAAACAAAGAGGAACTTAAAAATACGGAGTCGATTGGTCGACGGGCCGAGGTAGAGCCTGGGACTCCTCATGCCAGGGCTGAGATGGGGACCAGAAGCCCCAGTGCAGATCAGGGCTGCATGGCAGGGCTGATGGTGGAGCTAAAGTGCTGAAGGGAGCCAGTGGAGGTGGAGACGAGGGTATGACTGGTTTCGGTGGAACATGTAGGAGAGGAAGACCGGGTGTGGAAGCAGGCTCCATGTTGGACAGGGATGATGGTGATGAAGACAACTCTGTGATGACTGGGGCAGTGAACCATTGGCAGAGAAGGTTCGTGGGTGGGCAGGGTGAGAGGCACTACCTCCATTTCCCAGTCTATCAGCCATTCTTCTGTTTCCAGTTCCTCTAAAACCCCCACTGGCACGGATGTTATGGCCAGCTCACACACCTGGTCAGCCGGGACCTCTGGCTTCTCCTCCGGGATGGATGTTGCTGCTGGCTCTGGCTACTCAGAAGGCATTGGCTCAGGCTTGTACTCCGTGATGAGAATCAGCTGGGTCTTTCGGTCTACGTTGGGCATGGGCATGAGCACTGGGTCTAGCTCTAGGGTGGTTCTACATTGCCCACAGTAAAAGAACATCTGTTGACCCTTAGGGCAAATTTGATGTACTCTGCCAGCTTTAGCAGGAGCTTCCCCAGGGGCACCAGTCAGATCTCGTCATCCAAACTGATCCAAAATCCCTCCATGAGCATGATATCATCGTAGATTGTTAGGTGGCTGGTACTGATTAACTCCTCCACATACGTCTCTAAGTCTTTTCCTCCTTGAAACATAAAAATCATAGCCCTGTTGGACTTGGGAAACTTCCCATTGGAGCAATGTTAATGAACGCAATCTCCATTTAAATCCTTTTCAAGGTCCAGTATTCTGTCAAATTTAGTCCAGATGATAATGAGAAGGATGCAAATGTTCCAAAACAAAGGTATTTATTAAATAAAGCAAACTCAGGTAAACCAGATGTATGAAAAAGGCAATAAAACAGTGTGTAGACACAACAGTCACACTTTATATTAGGTGTCTTAAATACTATGTACTTACATAGTAAAAACAAGTACAATGTGCGAGTAAGGTTAGGGACAGGTTTAGTGGTATGGGTAGGTTTAAGGGTGGGTTAAAAGATCAGGGAAGGGTCAACAGTGTAATTAGAGAAAGTTATTACTGCTGTAATTACATGCAGGGATTTTTTAAAATTTTAAATGTTTAAAAATTTAAAATAGGCTACCTCGTGCCCATGACCCCATTCGAAAAATAGTTAAAAATATATATATATACAAATAAATACTGTAAATGCCTGACAATCTTGCCAATAAAGCTTTGATTCTATATGACTCTGTTTCTGTAGGCCTACGCCAGTAGGTGGCAATAAGTGAATCAACTTCACTTCAAGGGAATTTAACATATTAGGCTAGAATATTTCATTTCAGCTAGTCATTGAAAGGCTCTTTGACTAAGTTTGATTATAAACGTAACTATTGGTGTTTTGTTGAGGAATGAAAATAGTAGGTAGGCCTACAGAACATTAATTGAGTATAAAGAAGTACATGAAATAAAACATGGAAATAAAACAAATATATAATAAATATAATAATATAGCCAATAATAATAAATCTTATATATTCTTTGAACATATATTGATAAAATTATTAAACTTCATTCAAATGTTGTTGTAATCCCCATTAGCTGAAATTCATATGTGACTGTAGCAAACGCACAACGAATAGAGTATCCAAAAGAAACACTTTATTCAAAAACAAAACAAACACACAGGAGAAAATGTCAGAATAACAGAACCACTATATATGCTACCATAAACATGAACTAGAACAGAAACAGGTGGGTGATTAATCAGAAACCATAGAAACAAACAAGGAATTAGAACAGCAAACAAAAACAGGGAAAGCCAATCTAAAACACAAATGAACTAACATAAACCTTACATTACACTCCCCACTGGAAGCGCATCTCATGCCGTAATTATTAAGAGTCCAACTGAGGTGGGGGCTCTGGAGGAGGACGTGGAGCTGGAGAGGGAAGTGACCAAGACAGGGCTGGCTGATGGAAAACCCATGGTGGAGATGATGGAGGGAGGAGCCAGGGAGGAGCTGATGGAGGAAAGATCCAAATAACACCCAGAGTACAGCCAGGATGAAGGCCCATGGCGGAACTGATGGTGGGAGGAGCCAGGGTGGAGTCAGCAGTCCAATCAGGAGAGTTGGAGACCCAGGCGGAGCCAAGGAGACATAGAGACCCAGTGATACCGTAGGTCCTGGAGGCCAAGGCAGAGCTGTGGTGACAAGTGGCTGTTGTGGAACCAGGGTGCCGGAAGACTGAGTTGGAGGGACTGAGGACCAAGGTGGAGCTGGAGGGAAGGCGAAGCCCGATTGAGTTGTAGGGGTAGAGAAAGGAAGCGCAACTGAAAGCCCAGAAATCCGTGGCATAGTATGGAGGTTCATACTACTATTTACCTTTATCAGTTCTTTCTATCTTTTTTTACTTTTTGCTGCTGTTAACATCAAGTTTATTAGTTACTTTAATGTTTGCTTATTTGTTTGTTTATTTGGAAGCTGTAGGGAGATAGGTGCCATTTTTGTTTAACTCTGTTTTTTCCTGTTTTGGGGCCAGGTAGGAAGTTAGGGTACAATTCTGTTATTATTTTTCCTCTTCTTTGGTAGTTTAGTCAGAAGTTAAATTTCCCAGTTTTGGCCTTGCCAATAATTGCCTTAATAAAATACCTTGTATTTTTTTCCATGAGCTGTAAATAAAAATCTTTACAGTAATTTGTCTGCTTGTGGTGCTGTGGCAGGGTTCAGATCAACACTCTTTAAAACTTTTACTAATTTGTTGCATCCGCCTATACCCCTAGATTCACACGAGACGTAACAGCACAAAATTAATATAATATGATATAGGCTAATTTAATAATATCTTTTACATCATCTTATTCTGTATTCAGTATTCAGGAAACATGGGTTATGCCTGTAACCCTAGACATTCCCTTTCATAGGTTCACTCAATGCTGCATCAGTGCTGACGCTATGGGTACCGAGTCCAATCACGGCATGTAGCGAAAGCCGCCAAGATCTTGCCTGTGCCTCACACAGACCAGAAAATAACAGACATAAAAAAACATAGCTCAAGCAGATAAAATCTGAAAGCCAGGAATTAAGTCCATGTCTATGTTATAAAACCTGACAAAAGTGTGCGAAAAACTTCCAGACGCAACACAAATATCATCCAAAGGGACTCCTTTAAAAAGAGCTCCAGAAGATGCCACACCCCTAGTAGAGTGAGCCCTAATACCTAGAGGCGAAACCAGCCCACATGCCTTGTAGGCTAAATAAATCACATCTCTAAACCAATATAACATTCTCTGTTTCGTGGCAGCTAGCTCTCTGTGGCCACCACCAAAACAAAGAAAAAGTTGATCAGATTCATACCACTGCTAGCTAAAAGGAAGAACTTTGTCAACGTTAGGCTGTTTGTAAAAGACCAATTGGTTTGGAGAGGGCACAGCTTGAGCCCCTTGAAGATAACACCAGAAGTTGTTTGATCCCTGAAACATAGATACAAAACAGACCTTCTTCTTCTGAGTGACCTCTGAGTGACACAGAGTTGAAATCCACAGGAAAACCCACAGACACTGGGTCTCATTTACTAATAATTGCGTGGATTATTTCGTATTTGTACGCACAGGAGAACTTCTCATGAAAAATCTCCGCCTAATTCACAACACCTGTGTATGCACATTAATTTGTTCTTAACCTCATTCTTATTTTAGTGAATCTGGAGTATTCTAAATGAGTGGCCATGTGCACAAGGTTAATCATTTGCATAAAACACGCCTAAACCATGTCCATATGTCTTTCTGTACACGCTTTCCTGACAGGCTTACGTCACTCTCATCAGACATGCAGCTGTTTAAAGACGCGCTCTCGCCTGATCCTTGAGCAATGCCAAGCGTGCCATTCTCACCAGGTCTCACAATAAACACCTTTCAAACAGACCCAGATTACAGACCTCTCATGAGCCAGCTGTACATACGCATATATCTGCGTTATTCAGAGAAACTTCGCAGCTGAACATAATCACTGTATAGTATATGTATTTAAGATTAAACTGTATTATTTTATACTTTTATTATATAATTTTACATATGAATTATATAATACAACTAATGTAACATACTTTAATATAATTATAGTGTTGTTAGGATTAAATTTCATATTTATATAACTTCTTAACACGATTATAAGGCTGTACAGAGTAAGTACTTTTTTGCGTACGAGTGCTTTCAGTTGTTCCTATATTTTGCCGTAAATTTAGAATGATTTTTAGTACGAAATTTTTGGTGAATCGTGATTTGTTCTTAAAATCGTTCCTATGCACATTTCATGCACAAATTTGTGCGTACGCATGCTTAGTGAATGAGACCCACTGTTTTTATATATAAACTGCATCAAATAATTCAAAAAAGGATGGTTGACGGACTTATAATTCAAACATGGTTCAACTGCATAATTCTATATCATGTCTACAACCTAAATATGTGTGACTATTATGTTTAGATCATAATTTATGCAATCATTATAACTACTGAATGGTTGACTGAAAGTGTTTCTTGTTTCCTGTAAGTATGTTTGTCTGCTCATAATTTAAAAGATGACTTGAAAGAAATCTGTGTAAAATGCATAGTATTCTTTTTTATAGAACTCATGTCTAAACTGCACTCCCTTTACTCTCTGCCAAGAGAGGGAAAGTTAAGAGACCTTAAAAGTATATGTACGCACAAAAGTTTTCAGATTTATAAAACCATGCATACACCAGAACCTATGCAAAAATCACTTTATAAATCCCAGTCAGCGGGAGATGTGCATATGTGCAACTCCACACTATCTCCTCCCCGAAATCACCATATATGGAGCTTACAACGCCTAGTTTTACTATGCATAACCTCATCTGCATATTATTTCCATGCATATTCCCATCCATGTGACACCATGGTTAACACCGTCAAAGGTACAAGACATTGGAAAATATTAGATATGGACTATAAATGCCATTTGTGCCATACACATTGCTAAAAATCATCCAATATCCTTGTTACGCTTTAGAATAAACATATCAAAATATACATAAAAACAAGATTGTAAAAAATACTTCTCAGATAGGCTAAAGTTTTTAGACTTTTAGAGTTGATTGATTCATTTCCACTGGCCAAATAGTATTTGGCCTTCACACGACATCAACACATCCATGCAGCTGCGGTTGTACAGTAAGCTATTATCATTGGACCCATTCAAACTGGACAATGGACCATTCAACCACCGAATCCAGTAGTGTCTTCCATAATATCAAAGTAAGTGTGCATCACTGATCATCGTTCTCATTAAAAATATTTTGTCATAACATGAGATCTGCAGTTTAGTTTAAAGAGGAATTATTGTGCGTCTATCACTCCTTGCTGACATTAAAACAGTGTGTCACAGGAAAAGTGATCAAAAGTAGCACATCCACTATCTAAATTCATATCATTTTTGTTTAACTTCTGCGTAACTTCAGTGCTTATCGCATTAATGAAAGTGGAATATTAATGTAAATGTGTGTATCAAAATGAAAACAGTTTAAAATTGTTCTGTTTACGTCATTACTTTTCTCACTCTAGTAAAAATTTTGTACGCATGGGTCAGAGTTTGCATGCAGGTGCACAAATTTTCCCGTCAACTTTGTTTTTATAAATCCCATCTTTTGCGTAGGAAGTGGCATACGCCTCTTTCAGGGCATGTTTTGTGTGTACGCAATGGTTATAAATGAGGCCCCAGGTGATAACGTCATTTATGGTGAGAGGAGGAGAAACAGCCACCTCTGAACCAAAGACGATACCTTGTTGATCAGAAACTTTCAAAGAGGTTGGATAAACACCTCAGTTTAAAATTCCGGGACACTAACAATGAATCAGATGACTAGTGATGAAGATCAGACAGATTTGGGAGTTAAAAATGGGTTAAGAACAAACAGCTTCATTCAAGCCATCTAACTACTCTCGTCTCACTTTTCTTTCTTTTACTTGGTTTCCTTTCTTTTCCATTGAGAGTCTCGTGTTTTAAGTTAAGTTTTGCCACAAAGTTTTATCAATGACTCTACAGTCTTTGCCCACCTCAAAACTTCAAACTTCAGCCATGAGGGAGACTCCACATCCATTCATCCACCAGCACACCAGGACGTGATTGGCTTCCCACAACGTCAATCCAGACACAAAAAGACTTCAGTGAATCAACAAACCTGGGAAATCCTCCTCTCCAAGCCAAAGATGCTGACAAAGGGAATCCCCATGTAAAGACACAAACGACAGACACAAGTATACCTCCAGATTCTAGCCGAACTGGTGCATTGATATAAAACTTAATAACCCAGTCTAAGAAACAATAGAAGGGTTAAATTAATGATTGATGGTTCATTCAGGTCAGGTCTTATGAAGTGTATCATATTTTGTTAGAAATTGAGATTTCATCTTTTCACTCTCTTAAAACTCATTCTTTCCTCACTTTCTTTCTGCAACTCGTGTGAATGTGTGTATGCGAGTTTGTGTTAGAAATAAGTTTCATGTGTTAGAATAATCAATAAAGTCTTGTTTATATTTTTAAAGAGTACTCATTTGCTCGGTCGTAAAATAAGTGACTCTTTCAAAATTCTCTATAAATTAATTAATAATTCTCTTTGAGCTAAATTGAACTATTTCCCTTAAATTTGGTAGCATTAAGTCCCAAATCCATAGCGAAAGACAAAATGTCCACCACAAACCCCAAACTCATTCACATGATTGTTCCAACTCAACACAACAGCAGAGCTGACAAGAATAGAGTAATTAGTCATGCAAACTAATGTTTGGTAGCGTGAAGCGCAAAATCATATTACACGACAAAATGTCTGCTGTGTCTGCACGATGACTCTGGCTGCTTTTTTTTTGCGCAGACTCTGTCACATGGAATGAGTGTTTGGTAGCATAAGTGTCAAATAAATCACACATGCCTGATGAGGCTAACGATGGCAAGAGAAAGCTAGCTAGCTACCACTGCTCCACTAACCCTTAATGGTGAAGTTAGAAGCAACCAAATAAGTGTTTCATCTGCTGTTTTAATAAACACAACAAACACTGGAGAGAATGTCATGCAGGCTGAAAGAAACATGCATGCATGTTAAGACATAAACCTTGACGAATGAATTCCCCTCCGGGAATTCACGCAGCCATCATGCTCGCGCTACCAGACCTCCAAGGCTTGATCTCATGAGGTGCCTCAGCAAACGGAGTGATTGTCTTTAAAAGTCTTTAAAAGTCTTTGTCTTTAGATTGTCAAATTGTCTTTATCACTTGGGAAGAAATCTAGCATGAGCGTGGCACTTTTACTGTGCAGTGTGAAGTTCCAACAGCACTGTTCTAATTTGAGAAATGCAGAGGCACTCCACAGACCTACCATGAGAGTCGCCGCTATATGAAGCTGGGACAAGGGGAAGCACATTCTGAAAACATCCTGTACTTTGCTGAGAGGAGAACGTGAGTTCTGCAAGATGCAGCAGCTGAAGCACAGAAAATAATCCAAATTAATGCAAGAACAGAAAGAGCTTGCATGGGCCAGATTGGTCACCATATTTAACAATGCTCGCTTCTCTTCTCGATAAATCATGACTCTCACAAGCCTTTTATACATATTTTATGCATACCGGTTAGTTCTTGTATGTACCTGAAATTACAGTTGTGGTTTCTTTGCTGCAGCCTGAATGAGAAATACCAAATGGCAAATGAAAGAACCCAGGAAACTTAATACATTGGAATGTATAATGTGAGTCAGAAATTAGACTCCTATGAACTTACATTAGACTAGCAACAATCAGTTCTATTTAGCTGCTGCAGTTTGCCCTGCACTGATGCTCAGAAAAACACGATTCTATGAAAAATGTTGTGATGTTTAAAAGTCTTACCTGTTGATGTGTTGTCTTAGCAGCAGTATTTAAGTCAGTGTTTGATTTGCTTTGGTATATAATTGAGAAGGGTATATGTTCAAAAGACTACTTCATAAAGTGTAACGATGTCAGAGCGTGGTTGTGCTGCCCTAGTGGGGACTCTTATTATGAAAATATGTAGCGCGAACAGACGGAAGAGAACACTGTTCATGTAGCACGGAGCGAACGACAGATTGCATCATCCGCTGCTGACGATCGGGTTTGCTTCATTCATCAGTACTGAAGACGTGCATCAAAGTTATTATCAGCCTCAGATTGGATGTATCTTGTGTTTATGTGCGTCCTATAAGAATAAACCACACACACACACACACACATCCTTACCATTCCATCCAAATCTACATCAGCTGATATGTATCCAACCCATTTATGAGCAAACCCCACGCAGGATAACACAGGACTCTTCGACTGTACCTCAGGTTCTCCTATCTGAATGTGCTCAACCAGCTCACACATAGTATCGTTCATATGAGTCCTTGCATGTTTATCTGTGGTCGTCCCAAGGCTCAAACTAAGCTAAAGAGATCCATTGCTTCTGGATGCTGCAAAGGAAGCCTCATTGCTAAGCCCTCCGAAGTCCACCACAGCCCTTCGACTTAAACGTCTACTTGTTAATGTGCATGTAAAGGCTGACTCCCCCTTCTGATGTTGATATCTGCATACCAGTGATAATAAACCAGTTCAAATTGATACTTCACTCTGTGGTGTTCTGACCGACACACCTAGTTCACTGCAATCCAGACTAGCCCTAACAGCTTTAAATAGCCTTCGTTACAAATTGTGGTCCTTCGAGCCGGATCTGCAGCTGTGCTAGGAGCATGCAACAGAGTGATGAAGCATCGTGGGCCCCATCCACTCGGCCCAAACGTCAGGTGAGACTGCCATCCTATCTGAAAGATTATGACGTTGATATAGTGCGATCAAAGATACATGGTCCATCACATGCCAGCCCAGCACCACATGTGCCCAGAGGAGAAGAGTGGAGCTCACAGCCTCATGTGAAGTGGAGAAAACAACGCAATGTGCAGGATGATTATTCCCCAAGCTCTGAGGAGAGCTTTAACGACACAAGCCTAGCATGGCCACATATCCCTCTGCCCCACACTGAGGAAGAAGAGCCAAGCGGGCTACACACCGAGAGCAGGCAGTATAGTTTCACTTCACCTTATGATGCTAGGAGGGAATCGCGTGGGACTACCGCCTCAGCAACAGTGCAGCGGGATCAGACCTCGGAGCATTGGCCAGTGCCACCCCTTCCTTTACCAGTTGACTCGTTAGCCTTAGACGAAGAGGAGCATGATGAGGGATTGCCCCCTCCCCCATGGCCTTCGTCTGACTATCCTCCAATGTCTGCAGCTGCTGAGGAGCAGCGAGTGGTCGTCGTCATAGACCGAATGATGAGCGAGCTGCAGCTTATGAGGGATAGTGTAACGTCTAGCATCACGACCCACACTCGTCCTCATTCTACTCCTCGAAGCCTGAACCCCCTGCAGACTAAACGAGGTACTGAACAGCACAATGTCCGGTCCTACACCCAGAGGCCAGAACTCTACTCGCCCATATCACATCCGCAGCCCAGCATGTATCATATGGATGCAGGATCCTCAACTCAGCACCCTGCCAGGCCTGTTACAAGCCAACCACGTCCTGCTCAAGGCAGACAGTACTCGCCAGTATCAGCGATTTTGGGAGGAGGAGAGTACAGGGGGCCAGCACCGAAAATTCCTCTCTTTGTCCATAAGGACCCGATGGAGTTTACTCGGCTAAAACTAGCTCTAGCAAACCTGCTACCCACTGATGCTACGGAGCTTTTCAAGTATCAGATCCTTGTGGATCATGTGAAGCTTGAAGAGGCCTGTCTCATCGCCGACTCCTTTATCAACTCGCCTAGGCCGTACACTGACACTATGGCAGCCTTGACCGAGAAGTTCGGCCAGCCACACCATGTAGCCTCGAAGAGGATTGCTGCCGTGATGGATTCGCCTGAAATTAGACGAGGAGATATAGCTGCATTTAAGAGGTTCTCTCTGCATGTACAGTCACTCGTGGGTATGTTACAGACACTGGGTCCAGATGGAGAAGTCGAGCTGAGATGCGGCTCACATGTGGCCAGACTTCTCACCAAGCTTCCAATAGAAATGAGAGCAAACTTCAGACGTCAGATGTTCCACCGTCCTGGACACACGCATACACTGCTCGACCTGGCAGACTGGCTTCGATATGAGTCGTGGTGCCAAGGCTATGACAACCCTTCAGACATCCATGCCCCAGGGCCGTCAGGCTACCGAGCTGAGAAGCGACGCAGCAAGCCGGCAGCTGCAGTGCTACATGGAGCCGAGAGCTATACATCAAACCATGTAACCAAACAAGAGGTTCAGAGCTCATCTGCGTCGAAATGGAAGGGCAAAGCAAAACCCTACTGTCCGTACTGTGAGGGCACGGAGCACTTCCTAAATAAGTGTCCCGCTATTCAGAAACTCACCAGAGAGGAGGTCATCGAGTGGATCAGAGTTAAGAAGAGATGTTGGAGATGCGGGAGAGCACATTAAGCAGCGCAATGTGACCTTAAAAGGCTCTGTGACGTTTGTCAAGGGAAACATCTGAGAGTCCTACACGACGCCAACACACGCCCTAAGGCTGAGCAGTCGAACGCTGAAAGTTGTCTGGTGAGCAGCAGTACGGAAGTTCTCTACCTAGACAGGCCATCAGCCCATTCTCGTGTCTTGCTGAAAGTCGTCAGAGTTCTCCTGCGCAACAAAGACAGGACACTAGACACTTACGCAATTCTGGACGATGGATCAGAGCGCACAATGCTCCTCCCTGAGGCAGTTGACAAGCTGGGCCTGCATAAGAGGCCTGAA
This sequence comes from Ctenopharyngodon idella, assembly GCF_019924925.1. Classification (NCBI taxonomy): domain Eukaryota; kingdom Metazoa; phylum Chordata; class Actinopteri; order Cypriniformes; family Xenocyprididae; genus Ctenopharyngodon; species Ctenopharyngodon idella. Next base: position 11,009,518 of record NC_067237.1, read on the forward strand.
GATCTCGCTCTCCGCACAATTCGTCAGGAAGTTCAAACGCTGAAGGGATCTGCCGTCTCATTCAAAATATCATCTCTTATGAATCCCAAGAGAACATTCCGGATAGTGGAGGCCTTCACCTCACAACGCTTGGGTTTAGCAGACCACACTTACCCCATTGCCAGTTTGAAGAGAAGGTACAAACACCTGGCGGATCTTCCACTTGAGCCATTTGAACATGTTAAGCCACTCGTGCTGATCGGAGCGGACTACCCTCATCTACTTACTCCTATTGAACCGGTGAGACTGGGCCCTCCTGGAGGACCGGCAGCCATTCGCACAAGATTGGGATGGACACTTCAAGGACCTGCACACCTTACTCAGTGGCCTCTGAGCACCCAGCAGTGTCTCTTCACTAGTATCTCACCCCAAATGACGGAGCTGATGCAGAACGTCGAGAAGCTCTGGAAAATGGACCTAGTGCCATACCAGAACAGCAAATTGGTTATGAGATCGAAGCAGGATAAGGAAGCGCTGGAGCTCCTGGAGGCCAAGACGAGGCGTGTACCGGTTGCAGGCATCCTCCGATATGCCACACCTCTGTTAAGGAAACAAGACATTCCCCCGCTCAGAGCTCCCAAGGAAGCCGTCTTGCCTGGCCTCAGAAGTCTAGAGAGACGCTTAGCCCGGGACCCCCTACGAGCTGATGAGTACAGTGCAGCGATTCAGAAGTTGGTGGAGACAGGAGCGGTCAAGAAGATTGACCCAAGTGAGGCCTCAGCCACGGATGAGTCGTGGTACATACCACACCACTTAGTGAGCCATAACGGGAAGAGTCGTTTGGTCTTCAACTGCTCCTTTCAATACCAAGGTCGAAGCCTTAATGATACCCTCCTTCCGGGACCAACATTGGGAGCCTCTCTGTTGGGAGTTTTACTGCGCTTCAGGGAACATGGAGTGGCAGTAAGTGGTGACATCAGAGGAATGTTCCACCAAGTCCAGCTCTTACCAGAAGATCGGCCGCTCCTCAGGTTCATATGGAGGGACATGAAGCGCGATAACCGCCCTGATGTCTTCGAGTGGCAGGTCCTACCATTTGGCACAGCATGTTCACCGTGCTGCGCCACCTTCGCTCTCCAAATGCATGCGAGAGATCACTGCGGGCCAGGAGAAGTAGTCAAGCATTCGGTGGAGCGCTGTTTTTATGTGGATAACTGCCTCCAGAGTGTGCACACCGTAAATGAGGCCAGGGAACTGGTAGACCGGCTCAGGGAGGTACTAGCATCCGCAGGGTTCGAGATTAGACAGTGGGCCTGTAACATACCTGATGTCCTCAGGCACCTACCTGCAGATGCAAGGTCTGATAGCATGGAGCGATGGCTTTCTCATGACGAACCTGGCCTGTCAGAACCAGCCCTCGGTCTAAGCTGGCACTGGGACACAGACACCTTAGGCTACAGGTGCCGACCTCTGGAATATGGGGCATTGACAATGAGGAATGTTTACAAGGTGTTAGCTCGACAATATGATCCCCTGGGATTCATTGCACCTTACACGACCCGTGCCAAGCTGATCGTCCAGAGTATGTGGGACAAGCCGCGGGATTGGGATGACCCACTTCTCCCTCAAGAGCTGCAGAAGGCGTGGAAGGAGTGGGAATCAGAGCTGCACTTGCTGCCACTCATCTTGTTACCCCGACCCTATGCTCCGACGCAAACTGATCAGAGGGTTGCTTCCAGACAGATCCACGTGTTCAGTGACGCCTCTGAAAGGGCCTACGGATCAGTTTCTTACATGAGGACAGAAGATACTCAGGGACAGGTCTACCTGGCATTTCTGGTGGCTAGATCCAGGGTAGCTCCCCGTCGACAGCATTCCATTCCCCGCCTCGAGCTCTGTGGCGCCTTGATGGCTGCCCAGTTAGCAAAGACGTTAGAGAGAGAACTGACGTTGAAGACAGATCAGACAATCCTTTGGAGCGACTCTACGACAGTGTTGACCTGGTTACAGTCGGAGTCATGCCGCTTCAAAGTCTTTGTGGGTACTCGTGTGGCCGAGATCCAGGAGCTTACTGAAGGGAGTACCTGGCGCTATGTGGATTCTGCGCAGAACCCGGCAGATGACGTGACCCGAGGAAAGACATTGGCAGAATTAGCAGAGCCCAACCGCTGGAGACAAGGGCCATCCTTACCTGGAGATGTACCAGAACAGGATGTCAAGGAGTATAAGAAGTCTGCTTCGTGTGGAGTAATATCTACTGCGGATAGACAGGAGATCTTTCTGGGCCAGTCATACCTGTCCTGGAAGGATATGGTCGAGGCCGTAGCGCAGGAGGTGCATGGGGCGGCAGACCGAAGTGATCCCTTAACAGCAGCAGACTATCGACAGGCAGAGATTACTATCTTCCAGAGAGTTCAGGCAGAATGCTTCCCGGAGGAGTTGCGACAACTTAAAGCAGGGAAAGCAGTCCACCGAAGCAGTCGTCTCCTCACCCTGTCCCCGGAGCTGGACCCTGATGAGGGAATCTTACGAGTAGGAGGGAGACTCCGACGTGCCGAATGGTTAGACCCTGCATTCAGACATCCTATTGTTCTGGACCCCTTGCATCCAGTGACAAAACTCCTTATCCAGGACTATGATGCTCAGCTCTGTCATCCAGGGCCTGAGCGAGTATTCGCGGAGATGCGCCGGGTCTTCTGGATTCTCCGTGGCAGGGAGGCAGTTCGGAGGGTGCAACACCAGTGCGAAGAGTGTCTGTGGTGTCTGTGGCCCGTCTACGCTTATACAAACCGCCGTTCTACTCTACGGGCATTGACTGCTTCGGACCGTTTCAAGTCAAAATAGGACGACGCTCAGAGAAGAGATGGGGCATCATCTATAAGTGCCTTACCACCCGGGCGGTGCATCTAGATCTTATGCACAGTATGGATACGGACTCCTTCCTGATGAGTCTCAGGCGTTTCATCGCTCGCCGAGGGACTCCAGCTGAGCTCTGTTCCGACCAGGGTACGAACTTTAAGGCAGGAGAGAAGGAGCTGCGTGAGTCTTTTAACAGCATGTCCTCCGACCTCCAACACCTTCTAGCCAAGCAGAAGATTGATTTCCGCTTCAACCCCCCTGCAGCTCCTCACTTCGGGGGAACGTAGGAGAGGGAGATCAAGTCTGTCAAGACTGCACTGTATACTGTCATAGGAGTCCAACCTATCTCTGAGGAGGTTCTGTATACTATCTTACTAGAGATTGAGGCAATACTCAATACCAAACCTTTGGGTTATACCTCATCTAGTGTTGCTGATGTGGATGCTGTGACGCCAAATTTCCTCTTGATGGGGCGGCTGGATGGAGCACTGCCTCCCGTGGTCTACCCTAAGAGTGAGGGACTAAGCAGGCGGAGATGGCGACACTGCCAAGTTATAGCAGATCACTTCTGGGCCAGATTCATCAGGTGCTACCTGCCGACCCTCCAGTGCAGACAGAAATGGCATGGTACCCCCGACGATCTGACAGTAGGTTCTGTAGTCCTGCTGATGGACCCCCAGTTTCCCAGGGCGCTCTGGCCAGTGGGCAGGGTGGTTAAAGTGTATCCGAGTGCAGATGGTCATGTGCGATCTGTAGATGTACAAGTCAAAGACACCCGGCCAGTTGCCCGGCTTATTTCTCTTCTAGTTATCCCAGATGCTGAGGAGGATGACAAATGCCCTCTGACATCTTGAGTCTTTTACATGAGCAAATTGCACACAATTTGGGGGTGGCTGTGCAAAAGACTACTTCATAAAGTGTAACTATGTCAGAGCGTGGTTGTGCTGCCCTAGTGGGGACTCTTATTATGAAAATATGTAGCGCGAACAGACGGAAGAGAACACTGTTCATGTAGCACGGAGCGAACGACAGATTGCATCATCCGCTGCTGACGATCGGGTTTGCTTCATTCATCAGTACTGAAGACGTGCATCAAAGTTATTATCAGCCTCAGATTGGATGTATCTTGTGTTTATGTGCGTCCTATAAGAATAAACCACACACACACACACATCCTTACCATTCCATCCAAGTCTACATCAGCTGATATGTATCCAACCCATTTATGAGCAAACCCCACGCAGGATAACACAGGACTCTTCGACTGTACCTCAGGTTCTCCTATCTGAATGTGCTCAACCAGCTCACACATAGTATCGTTCATATGAGTCCTTGCATGTTTATCTGTGGTCGTCCCAAGGCTCAAACTAAGCTAAAGAGATCCATTGCTTCTGGATGCTGCAAAGGAAGCCTCATTGCTAAGCCCTCCGAAGTCCACCACAGCCCTTCGACTTAAACGTCTACTTGTTAATGTGCATGTAAAGGCTGACTCCCCCTTCTGATGTTGATATCTGCATACCAGTGATAATAAACCAGTTCAAATTGATACTTCACTCTGTGGTGTTCTGACCGACACACCTAGTTCACTGCAATCCAGACTAGCCCTAACAGCTTTAAATAGCCTTCGTTACAGTATAGTTGCAGTCTGGAGATATCCAAATAGGGGTTGGAACTCCAAAATGGGGTGGGAGCTCCAAAATGGGGCATAGCTCTCTCCCATTGATAAACATGACACGTATGTGTGATTTCGATACCTTGATGGCCTGCGTGGAGTTGAGTCAGAATGTCAGTTGTCATAGATTCTGGAATAAGCACTTGTCTGCCCTTGAATACAACTCCTGCTTCTTTGGCAAGTTCATCACGAAAAGGCCAATAGCTGTGTAGGTCTTTTGGCAGGTCTTGTATTCTTTCTGGCCATCCCTGATGGATGATTTCTTTTCTTGAATGCACTGAGCTTGGGGTCTTTCATAGTCTCAGTTCTGAGAACCTCCTGTTTGTTCGGGGAGAAGTTAACAATTGCAACAGTATGATGCTCAGGGTCTTCAAATTCTTTGTCCAGCCCATCAATGCGTTCATCAAGTTCAATGTCCTCATCGTTTTCAGGGTTTGGCAGGCGGCTGAGTGTGTCGGCTAGAATCATTTGGCTTCCAAGACGATACATGATGCTGTAATTGTATCCCTGTGTCTTGATCAGCATGCGTTGAAGTCTGGGGGGAGCAGCATGTAGAGGCTTCGTGCAAATGGTGATGGGAGGTTTGTGGTCAGTTTGCACAATGAATGATTTGCCATACAAGTATGTGTGATATCGCTGCATACCATACACAATAGCAAGCATTTCTCTCTCAATGTTGCTGTATCTTGATTGACATTCAGTTAGAGTCTTTGAACCGAAAGCAATGGGCTTGTTGTCTTGCACCAGTGCTACACCAATGCTTCTCTGTGATGCATCTACCTCCAGTGTGAGGGTGGCTGCTGGATTGTAGTATTTTAAGCAAGCATCATCAGTCACTGTTGTCTTCAGGTCATCAAAGCATTTCTGATAATCAGTGTCCCATGTCCACTGTAAGTCACTTTTCAGCAATCCCCTCAGATTGTGGGCTTTATCTGCAAACTTTGGTATGTAGGGCGACAGGTAGTTTAGCATGCCCATGAATCGATGAAGTTCATCTTTGCTTTGTGGTGTTGGCATTTTTTGTATATCGTGGACTTTGGCTGGGTCTGGTCTGATGCCTTTGTCCGTATACAGGTTGCCAAAGAAAGATATGCTCTGCTGTTTGATTAAACACTTGTCACTGTTAAACACCAGGCTTGTTTTCACAGCTCTTTCCATAAGGCTTATCAGGTTGCTGTCATGCTCCTCCTCGTCAGCTCCACACACTGCAACATCATCTGCAATGCTGATTACACCATGAAGACCTTCAAGAATTTGGTCCATTTTGGCTTGGAAAAGATCTTGGGACACACTGCAACCAAATGGTAAGCGTCTCCAGCAGTATCTGCCAAAGGGAGTGCGGAACGTGGTCAGGATTTGCGACTCCTTGTCGAGATATATCGACCAGTACCCCGCTTTTGCGTCTAGCTTGCTAAACACTTTTGCATTTGCAAATTTTGGGTTTAGTTCTTCCACAGTTGGAATTTTGTGAGGGCAGCTCTTCAGGCTTGCATTTAGTTTTTTGTGGGTCTAGACAGATTCGAAGTGACCCGTCTTCCTTTGTGCTGAAGGCAAGACTAGAACACCAATCCGTGTGCTCTTCTACTTTTCGCAGGACTCCTTGGTCGACAAGCTTGTTTAACTCATTTTGAAGTTTGTCCTTGATGTGGATACTGCACTTGCGTGGTGGGTCGATGAATGGACTGGCACCTTCCTTTAGGATGAGCTTTGCTGTGCTATTAAAACTGCCAATTTTATCGAATTGGTCTGGGTATTTCTCTTTTAGTTCTTTGATGTTTTTTTATGTGTTGTCAGGTACTCTCTGTTGTTTGTCTTCCCTCATGTCCACTGTTTTCTTTTTCAGTCATTGCATCAACATTTACTGTCACAAGGCTGAGGAGCTCACTTGTAGATAGTCCAACCACAGCAGGTCCAGGGCCCTCATTTATCAACAGTGCGTAGAAAAGGTTCTATATTTTGGCCTACGAATGAAATTTAGAATGTGCCTAAGTACAAGAAAATCCGTATTTATCAAACATGCGCACGCAGTCCTTATGCACATGAGTAAGCAATCATTGTTGATAAATCATACTTGTGCGTAAGTACCATGCTCGTTCACGTTCATGGTCATTAGCGTTTGGAAACGCCTCCAATGAACCATATATGGTGACAACACTTCCCTTTAAAAATCACTTGATTGTGTTTTTTCCTCACCGCAATAATGGCAAAGAGAGCTCTCGCCAAGCAGATCAGCACGATCTTGGAAAAAGCGCTCTCTGTGAAGTGCATTGATTGCAAAGTCTTCCAGTAACGCAAGATAAGCCATTGCACTGAGACAAACATTTTTCACAGCTGTCTATTATACACTGTAAAAAACAGTAAGTGAAATTTACTTAGTTTTTCTTTTGCAAGTTTTTGTATGCATAGACTATTTTTTAAGTAAATTTCAAATATGGATTTAAGTTACTCTACTTGGTTAAAAAAAGTAAAATTAATAAAGAAAATAAGTAATTATAACTTGACCAGTAAAAGGTTGAGTAATTTCTATTTAGTTAAAAATTCTTTTGCAATACATTTTACACAAACAATATAACACTGAATGAAACCATGCTATTAATGTGTATGCTTTACTTAGAAACATCTGAGCAAGTAATACAATAGATATTGTGTAGTCACCATATTTACATAGTAGAAGTAATCAGAACAGAGACCTCAATACTTGGTACACAACACACAATGACATTAACATTCGATGGATCATTTTTGAGTGTGATTGTGGCATTGAGTAGAAAATGAACTCCAAATGTCAAAAAATGGCAAGTTACTAAACATAACCACAAAAGCAATGATAAAACAGTGTAAAAACAGCGAAAAATCAACCTCATTAATTATTCAAGGCCCAGTGCATCACCAGTATCAGAAAAGTTGAGCAGTTTTACTTAATTTTATAATGTTGATATTTACACTAATTTCTACAAGCTTAAATTGAGTACAACTTAAGAATTTACTTCGTTTTTTTTATTCTTGCCTGAACTAAATTTTTCATGTAAAAATTACATTTGTTTTTTCTGTAGTATTTACTTCACCATAATTTTTTTTTTTTTTTTTTTTTTTTTTTAAACACTGTAGGGTTTGACACCAATTACGCATTGTGTGTAAAACTAGACAAATGATAAATTGAGTGTTTTATAATTAAAGGAAACACAGGACATATGTGGATTGCTTAATGCATACTGTGACACTCTTAAATGCTTTTTATGTGTAGTGTCGCTATTCTACCACTAGATTATCTGCATAAGCATGCTCAGAGGTGTGCTTATATTTACACACATTTCTACATATAAGTACAAGTAAGTGAATCACACACTTTGCATGAAACTGTTCTTACGCACTCATTACGCACAAATCTGCCCATACGCACCATTGATAAATGAGGGCCCAAGTACGTCAACAACATAGAACTTTGCGTTTATCCATCTGGACTTTTTGTACTGGCATGGCATGTTGATGGTTCCGAAGCAGCGAATCACATCGCCAGTGTATGATGTTTGCTTTACATTGGATGCTGGTTTTAGATGTTTCATGCTTTGTGGTGACGCACCATACATTTGTTTGAATGTAAGCAGTGTAAGTGTGTTTCCAGATGCCCCAGTATCTATTTTCAGGCGAAGCTTGTATCCATGTCCTTGCAGGAGAGGTGGTTTGACATTCAGAGTTGTATATGCCTCGTCTCTGGGTGGTTTCACATGGATGCTATGCATGCATTTTGCACTGATAGTAATGGAGTAAAAGTGTTTTTGGTATGTATAATCACCATCGTCTTTTGTGCTGTCTACAACGTTAATGCTGGGCTCATCTTTGCGTTTGTGGTCTTTCCTTGGGTTAATGTGGCCTTGGTATCTGTTGCATCTTCGTGACTTACTCCTTCTGTGCTGGCTGGATAGCTGTCTCTATCGTTTGCCCTTTTTACTGCACTTTGCCCAGTGGCCTCTGTAACCACACACAGAGCATGTATCATTGTATGCAGGGCACTGCCTTGGCTTGTGGTTCGTGTTACAGTTTTGACATGTTCGTCCTCTTGTTATAGCATGGACATTTTCAGTGTGTGACATGCCAAGCTGCTGTATTTGTTCGTTACCAGCTGCTAAGGCTTCGTACTTTTGCCCATCTGCAAGTATGTCGGCAATGGGGTGACCTTTAGGCTTGCTGTACAGGTTGTTTCTTAAACCATCGGAAGGAGTACTGGCAATGATAACTTCAACTAAACATTCATTTAGCTCATCATCAGTGAACTGACATTTCAGTGCTAAAGTTCTGGCTCTAGTCACAAAGTCGTCGATGCTCTCATTTGGTTTTTGCCTGTACTGCATGAGATGAAGCCTGTGAATTCTGAAGTTCACATTCAATTTTAGTTGTCCTTCAAAAAAATTCCACAAGGTGTCAGGCTTTCTCTTATCTGCATCACTGAGCCCACTTGCGTTAAGCCGTTTTAATCCTTCATCTCCAATGCCTCTACATATTTTTCTAGCTTGTTTTTCTGCATCTGTTATTTCTTCATCCTCCAGATACAGATTAATTTTTTGTTTGAATAAAGACATTGCCTCACTTAGATCAGGGTCAGACCAGTTCATCATTAGTAAATGTGATGCCATTTTATCGCGTTTATCTTGTACTCACGTTAAAAGCAGTCGTTTACTTTCCGTGTTTTGTTATTTTATGGACCGATTAGCAGTTATCACACAGACAATGTGCTTTTTCCCGGTCCCACATTGGTGTACAAGAGATCGCGTCGAGGAGTGGAGTCGCGCGTTCTTCTCAGCAATCCGCACAGCAATCAGCCACAGATTAGACTCGCAGCATGATTATTTCCGCTTCACTGGTCACGAACACTCACGCGGATGACACTGTAGTAGTTTACCGCTGCCACCATGAAGTAATACTGGACAGCATTGTAAGTTGCTACAAACATCTTTACTCTGTGCTCAACATATTCAACATGACATCATTTCCGGTACACGCATGTGCCTATTACATATCACAACACTCCTCAGCTATACAGCAATACGAGCGCCAATGGCAGGAGCAAAGCAACTATAATATTTACAAATACTACTGTTATTGGTTCATGGAGTGTCATTTTAAGATTATTTTTTTTTAGGCAAGAATGTGGTCATTTAGACCTCAAAAATGCAATTTATATATAAACATAGAGTCTATTTGAAAATTTGTTTAGAATTTGCAGGTAACTGGGATAATTAAAATGAATACATCTAAATAAAAATTGAAGCCAATGAATGTGTCTTCTTACATGCAGAGATGACCACTGGAGTGCATCGTACATTGTACTGTGATGAGTAAAAATAGAACATCCCAAAACAAATCTGCAAATTCTATTATATGCTGTATTAAGCAGGGCAATATCTGATTTTGATGCCGTTTGATAAACCACAAGTTTATTATGAACATTATATGAAAAACAATTTTGAGATGTGTCATGTCTAGTTTTGGTTTTGTTTCATGTTTTATTTTGAAGTTTAGTCATGTCTCATTGTTAAGTTCCTAGTTTGCCATGTGTTTCCCTTGTTTGTCATGTTCCAGTCATGTTATCCTGCCATGTGCTCCCCTTGTCAGGGGGGTATTCCAGAAAGCAGGTTATGTGACATACCTGGCTGAGGAGCTTGGTCCACCACTGCTTCAAGGCCTAGGTCCACCACTGCACCAGGACCCTCTGCTCCACGGCCTAGGTCCCCCAGTGCACAGGACCCTCTGCTCCACGGCCCAGGTCCCCCAGTGTACCAGGACCCTCTGCTCCATGGCCCAGGTCCGCCAGTGCACCAGGACCTTCTGCTCCACGGCCCAGGTCCACCATTGCATCACTGCCATGGTCTGCCATTGTTCCTTGGCCCTACTATGCCCATGCTCCATGGCCCTGCTCTGCCCATGCTCCATGACCCTGGTCCGTCCATGCTCCACGGCCCTCGAAGATGGTCCAGCGAAGGTCTTACGGGTGTGGAATGACATGAGGGTGAGTAATTAATGATATAAATTTTCATTTTTGGGTGAACTAACCCTTTAATGGCATTCTGAATGTCAACTGGTAAGATCTTCCTAAATGAAAAATAACTATTACAAGTCTTATTAAAAGTGCCAGTATTCAAGTAAGGAGCAGATACTAAATTAGACCAGACAGAAGAAAAATGCTGATAAAATGCTGGAGCAATAGATAAAGTGTCATGTAGTATTGTATTATCAACTCTAATTTGATTAATTGAATGTTTATTTGATGTACTAATAATGTTTTCAATTGTATTCCAAAATTGCTTAGGATTTTTACAATGATAAAAAAAAAAGACATTCTTTATAACAAATAGACTTTGCATTTCGAGATTTTGTCTTTCTCAAATTTCTTGTCTGACGAAATGTTGTCCATGCTTTGTCTCTTAGCCTAAAGAGACTAATAAGTTCTGAGTTAATCCAAAAAAGATGACTGCCCTTAACCCTAACAGTTTTCCAAGGTGCATGATTATCCACATTAATAAACGCAGTACCAAAAAAATTCCCAGGCATCTAGGAATTAAATGACATCTGTCCCAATTAATAGAAATCAGATCATTAATAAATACATCTAAATTAATTTGTGTGTGTATATATATATATATATATATATATATATATATATATATATATATAGTCTAATTTTGATAAATCTTGGTGGCAATTTAGGTACTTTAATTTTCCATACACAAAACATAATAGAATGATCACTAAAGCAATCAGACATAACACCTTCCCTTAAAAATCTATATGGGTGGGAGACAAGTATCCAGTCAAGAAGAGATCGTGTTCAAGAAGTAATTCTAGTAGGCCCAATAATTAATTGGGTAAGATTTAAACAATTAAATACGTAACACTCAGCCCTGCTGGCAGAGGAAACACAATTGAAAGGAGAATTGTTTAAAATACTTGTATGTTGGGTTTAAAAATGAAGACGAGAACAGCGGATATAAAATAACATATGTATTTACACCAACAGAAATGACACTGAACTAAAACAACACAAGATATATAAAGAGTCCTTAGACTGGTAAAAGCATAGAGTCCATCAATTCCATACCATAAAACAATCCATAGAAAACTCTGTGTGTTGTTAGTCCAATGTGTCCACCCGTGTGTATATACAATTCAGTGTGCAATAATCCAAACTGCAAGTGTGAGAATGAAGTCCTGGAATGGCAAATGTTCACGACAAGGAACTTCTCAAACCAGGCATTGATTTACATTGATTTTCAAGCCTACATCGTAGGCCATACTGCTCCTTTTATAATGAGAGGCTACTTCCTACTACCTGTCATGTGATTGCTCACATGACAGGTAGAGTCTCAGTTCTTAAAGATAAACACACATTTTTTTAAGAGGAGTGAAATGGACAATGAAACATGTAAAACCTATTAAAACTCTGATACACAAATATACAGTTATATACAGAGTGGTTAAAACATGTTCCTTATGTGGGAGTGTCACAAGTATATTTTTTCTTAATCAAATGACTTATCTAACCAATTCCTATTGAAATCGCCTAATAAGATTACTTCATTTCTACCAAAAACAGAATTAATGGTAGATATTAGGCAATTAAAGGACTCCACTGGTGAAGATGGTGGTCTGTATATGCTTCCGGTGATTATACATTTATCTGAATGAAAAAACACCTTAACAAAAATACATTAAAAATATAAAGGATCAACCATAGGTATAATCAATTCCGATACAAGACCTATAGAAACATATAAAGCCACAACCCCCCCAATGAAAATTAGCCCAACCTTTACTCACCCTCAAGCCATCCTAGGTCTTTATGATTTTCTTCTTTCTGCTGAATATAATTGCAGAAATATTAATAAATATCCTGATGCATCCAAGCTTCATAATAGCAGTGATAGGGTTCAATGAGTATGAGCTGAACAAAGTGCTTCCATCCACATCCATCCATCATAAATATGTGCTCCACACGGCTCCGGAGTGTTAATAAAGGCCTTCTGAAGCGAAACAATGTGTTTGTGTAAAATAAATATCCATTTTTAAGTTATGAAGTCAAAGAAAGTGTACACTGGCGTCGCGTCAATTACACTTTTTCCGTAAGTTTAATAGGGAAGGTGCATGACGTGGCATAAGCTTTGTGAACTGCAAGAGGTTTACACTTTCTGCGTACGTTGAATACGGAAGGCGATCTGGCGGAAGCTCTATATTCGACTTCATATCTTGTTTAAATATAGATATTATTTCAAAGTGAACTAATCCTTTAAGTTTATTTCATCATCTGAAACACTGCTATTAAGCCATGTTTCAGAAAGAGTGATAATGCCAGGCTTGTTTAAATCAACCCAAGCAAGAAGTAAATCGTTTTTGCACACCAGACTTTTAATATTCAAATGAATGATTTTTAACCCCTTAACCTCATCCAGCCTGAAAAATATAACTAACAATAATACTGTCACTGGTCAAGCATAAAAACAAAAATAACTGAATCCAAAAATCCATTACAGGGTTGCAAAAATAACAAAATAAATTAATCAGTACAGACCCCATATTCCAGGGCATTCCAGTGAGTAAACCAAATAATATAGGTCAAAACTGTCCAATCAACTTAACTCAAACAGTATTAGTATTAATAACAGAAATGAAACTTCAAAAAAAAGGGAGAAAAAAGCAGTAACAGTGGGGAGGTAATGCAGAATCCAACGATCCAATAATAATAATATTATTATGTTACTACCTAAAAGCTAGCTAATTAACAGTTATCCGCAAATTCAAGCATCAGCCTCACCTCAGACAGTCATTATCCTGAAGAGATCTGAGGTGACATATAAACAGCTTCAGCATCTTTGTAGCAGCTGAAACGTTGCTGTTTACCATCAACAAAAACACACAACATGCAAGGATATCGAAGAAAGTCTGGGACTGGCTCTGTCGCTTTGATGAACTGTTGGAGAGCAATGAGCCCATTCAATGATCAGCAGAGTGGAAAAGTTGTCTTGTCCCAAAAGCTTTGAAATCAGCTGGGACATAAAGCCAGTAATATCATTGCCATGAATTTTGAACTCCAACAAAGCGAAGATTAGAACATCGACTTCGATTCTCCAAATCATCAACTTTGTTAATCAGGTAGGAGTTGTCTTTCTCCAGTTGTTGAATCCGAGTGACACACACTTGCATGCTGTCCTCATTAGCCCCAACATGCTGCTCTAACTAATTAACTTGATCTCCCAAAGTACTTAATGAATTCTGAATACTGCTCAAACTACTATGAATGGAATCCGTTTTTACATCAAAATGAGTCAGCATATCAGTCTTGATCTGTTGAATGGTGTCCCACAAAGTTTGGAGTGAGATATGCGACTCACCCATTGCAACAAGCGAGCAATTCAAAGAGCAGAAAAAAACTTATGGCTGTATAAAGAAACTTTAACGCCAACAAATTGAAAAGTAGTCTAAATAAAGGAGATCTTAGAAAGCTACTATAATAGCGTTAAGCATGCTTGAAGTTGAGCTTGACACACATTCACTCACATTGCGGCCATCTTGAATTGAAGAGAATTTATTACTAGTAGGATGATTGGTTCACATTCCGCTTGAACTGAGATGCTACAGCTATCTGTCATGACACATTAAAGAGCCACAAAATGGTATTTATTGTTTACATTTTTTTTTTTAAATTACAAAATTTGAAAGCTGAGACGTTGTTTCATAAAAAAAGTAACCTGCTCTGTCTTGTCTGTCAGTGCGTTGTCAGTGTCCTCTTTGCTCCGCAATGTATTTTTCACTGTGAGAATGTGATGTGTGGCATGAGAGCACCATTGCTTGTCAGACAAAGCAACATTAACTAAAGGGGGCAGGGTCTTTGAGAATTGTCAATTAAAATGGAGCTTGACACATGCAGCATCAGCACTGTCGATATTAAAGGTGCATATTGGACCTTTATGTACTGCAAATCTCAGAAAAGAACTGGTCCTTTCTTCTCCATTTCTGTCTCCTGATAGAGTTTGGGTTCCTTGTCACTGTCGCCTTTGGCTTGCCTAGTTGGGGACACTTAACATTCAGCAATATTACTGATTTGACTGCACTGACACTTTCAGATGAGAACAGAACTTGAACTGAATTGAGCTGAATAATTTTTATTACATTTAGTCAACCCATCCTATTTTTATCAAGTTTTAGTTGACTAAAAGTCTGGGAAATTTAGTCTAGTTTTAATCAATAAAAACATGTCATATTTTTGTCATGATATATCAGTTACCACATGGGGACAGCTCTAAGTGACACTATAACCACCACTTTAACTGCAACCCAGAGGGACATTATTGTTTACACTTTTTTATTGGCCCGCAGAAGAATTTTGTTGAGTTGTAAATCCCCTACCCCTCCTTCTGCAACAGCTTGGCTGGAAGATGTAATGTTCTTTTTAAAATTAGAAAAGATAAAATTTACAATAAGGGGATCTGTGGACAGGTTTTATTTAAAATGGGAACCCATTTTGTCATATTTTAAAAATCTGAAAGAATTACCCAAAAAGTTGTTAACTTTTACTTTCCATATATGTATCTCTATTTTTACACTTTTTGTGATGCTGTATTTGATGTTTTGACCCTAGTGTCTCACAGAATGGCCAATTTTTTCCCTTTTATGTATGCATTTATACTGTAATAATAATACTATTATTATCATCATTATTTATGTATTGTTATGCATGGGTCCAGGCCTTGAAAAGGTGTAATGATAGAATTGTTCTATTTTGCCTTTGTAACCAGTAAAGGGTTGGATTCTGGAATCCACTGCCCCTTCAATACATATCTTTTGAGTTATTAATCAACATTTATCTTTCTAAATGACTTCTTTAACATATGTTAAAGCATTTATTTTCATTTTCATTTTTAAACACTAGAGAATAATGATGAAAACTTCTTATATAAGTACAACAGTATGTTTTGAGAAATTTTCCTGTTTATAGTTAAAGCTTGGGCCAACTTCAGCCTTGAAGAAGCTGTGAATCGTGTATCTTTGTATGTGCGCTAAGTGTTCTGTGCAGGTCCTTTATGGGTGCTGGTGAACAATTGACACTCTGCTTGAGATCTGCAGATGCCTTGTCATGATCTAGAAGGACGTCCTGTGCCTAAATCCAGGGTCCGAGCATCAGAATAGTTATGGATGGAGATACGCTTCTGTCTGAAATATTTAAATTCTTCGTACGTGAGAATGGAAAATATTTTTATTTTACAGTTTTTTTCAACTGCTTACACACAAAATCCTTACTTGTCACACAATTTCTGAAACCTGACACTCAAACACCAGAACCACACACCAAATCTGCAAAACCATACACTAATTCTCAGCCTTCGACTCGGTTTTCAATTTCATAAAACACTTTTTGCAAAACACAACACACAATTCTCTATGTAACACAAAAATCTAACAGGAAGTATCTTGATTTCCTTTTTCAAACACAACCATTGTTTCTGTCCAACTACACAGGGTTGATGTATTTATTTTCTTTCGTACTGTGTAATACTGTATTCACAACCACAAATGCTTACAGTAAAAAAAATAGTTTGGTTTCAATCTTGCTTTCGTGTTTACCGGGAATTTTTTAACATCTCTCTGCCAATTACTTCCAGTCTTTTACAGAAATGTACATAGGAACTCATGAAAGAAGAGCTTTGGGTTTTGAATAATCGTGTGTATATGATATATCCAAAAATAGAATATTTTGGCAAAGGTGTTTGCAACATAAGACAAATGTTTGCTTTTAAAATGAGTTTGTGATATTTTAAATGCAGTGCTTCATTTTGCATGAGATGTGGGGCATTTTGTATTTTTTTTTTTTTTTTTTTGTATGACTCAGGGCAAATTTTGCAGAGTTGCAACATTTAACTACAGTTCTTAGCCCACTTGGTTTTTGTCTTCAGGAGACAAAACTACCACCAGATTTTACTCTCTTTTTTATTTATTTATTTTTTTTACAATTTTAAATAAAGCTGGTCCTACTAATTGACATACTTCTGGTGGTACAGCAATTTTAATTAGAAACGATGTGATACATTGTATCAAAATGAAGAGTAATTTACAAGTCATAGCAGTACATTTGACCCTGCAGAGAACCATCACATTATGTTCCATATATATTACACCAAATCATACAATAACACACAAGGACTTGGATGGTCTAGTAGACCAACTCCCTTCTCCATACTCATGGGAGATTTTAATAGTCACAATACTTGGGGCAATAACTATTGTGAAAGAGGATAGAAGAATTCATAGACAATCATGCCCTTTGTCTTCTAAATGATGGTTCCAGCACGTACCTACACCCAGGAGACAGAACATGCTCTGCAATTGACCTATAAATATGCGAACCTGAATTATTTCTAGACATGTCATGGAAAGCATGGCATGATCTATGTGGTAGTGACCACTTTCCTTTGATATTAACTTTAAAAGGAAGAGAAGAAGTCTTATGAATACCAAGATAGCAGTTCAAAAAGGCTAACTGGTACAATTTTCAAACGCTTTGCTATGAGAGGTTTAAGGGAATTTCTGAAGATGATCCAGATGGTATTAAACACTTCACAAATACACTCATCTCCATAGCAAAGGATACGATTCCAAAAGCATCATCAAACACAAAATGCAAACGGGTGCCATGGTTTGATGACAAATGCAAAACAGCTATAAAAGAGAGGAAGAAAGCAGAAAGACTATTCTTCAGAAAGCATGACTCAGCACCATAGGACGTCTGTGCATCAAACAAAGAAACATTCCTTAAGTTGTCCTTGTTCACTATCCATACATGTTGAGATGCTTTGTCAAATAACCTGTAGGCATGGACATTTTCAATAGAAGTTGACTCGAAGTACGAGATTCTTGTCGACCACAATGTAGAACTTGAGCTTTGGTTGGTCCAGTGGCCAGAAGATAGGGCTGCCTGTCCTCCACCTCTGAGAGATTATTAAACATTTAGAGCATGTTGTGGGTCTGAGAGGGACTGCTTTAAAATGGTTTTCTTCTTATTTGAAGGGACAATCCTTTTCAGTGAGGGTTGGGGAATTTTCTTCCTCTTCAGTTCCTATTGACTGTGGAGTACCTCAGGGCTCCATTTTGGAGCCTATTTTTTTTTCCACTATTTCTGTTGCCTTTAGGCCTTATTTTTTAAAAACACCTTATCATCTTTATGCTGATGATATTCAGATTATCTACCTATTAGATCTGGAGGATCAACTTCTCAGTCATCTTTGCTACTATGTCTTGAGGAGGTGAAGTGCTGGCTAGAGCAAAATTGCCTACAGCTTAATGAGAATAAATCTGAAGTATTCATTTTTGGGCCAAATAAGGTTGACTGTGACATAAACGATGTGTTAGGTTCATGGACAACAAATGTGCAACCCCAAATATTTGACTCAGCTTTAACATCTGATCATCAGATTAAAAGTGTGGTGAAAAGTTGCTTCTTCTGACCTTGAGATAGTGATACATGCATTTATCTCCTCCCATTTGGACTACTGTAACGCACTTTATTTGGGAGTAAGCCAAACTCTTATTTCAAAATTGCAATTGGTCTAGAATGCAGCTGCGAGGCTCCTTACTAACACAAAGAAAAGGGAGCATATTACTCCAGTTTTGGAAAAGCTGCATTGGCTTCCAGTTAAATATCGGATTCAGTACAAGGTGCTACTGTACATTTATAAAGCTGTCCATGAGATAGCCCCAGAATATATTTCGGGCCTGATTCATATGAACTCTGGTAGATCTCAAAGATCATTTAATTGCTTGTTGCTCTCAGTTCCGAAAACTCGTCTGAAAACAAAAGGGGATCGTGCATTTTCGGTCGCCGGCCCAAGACTCTGAAATATCCTTCCACCTGACATCAGATCTGCACCTTTAGTTGATGTTTTTAAATCTCGTGTGAAAACATACCTGTTTTCTATGGCTTTTAACTGTTGACTTTTGGATGATGTATATTGTTTTAAATGTTTTTCTGCTATTGTAAACACTCTTAAGAGCAAATTATGGGGCGCCACACAAGAAAATATTATTTCAAGAGCAATTAATTTGTTTAACGTCTGCTTTCTCGTTTGCATGATATTTTAAAACACCTTTCAAAACACATTTCAACACAACAAGAATGACGCTGTGGGAACGCTCTGCTTGATTGCGTCGTGAAGCACATGTGAAATCAGTCCAATGGTGTGATGAGACGTCAGAAGCGGGTGACGTCATGACCAGGAAACTATATAGCACGTTCAAACAGTGTACCATTAGCTTCAAAAAGTCTGAAACAAGTCGCTGACAGGCATGCCAGAATGGCAGGGCGATGCAGCGTCTCATTCCCTCTTCAGGGAACCTAGGTTACAGTCGTAACCAAGACATTCCCTTTCAAAGGAACTTGCGCTGGGTCGAGAATGACGCTGTGGGAATGTTTATACCCACACCACCATAGTGACTAATGCATGTCTAGTGTGAATCGTAAAGCACTAGGACGAAAGCACTTGAGCCCCAGGAGTAGAGCCCAGGTCCAGGTCATAGAACCTCACGAATATATGAAACAACGTCTTGAGAGTTAGGAACTTGACTGGAACCTCTTCAATAGGCTCAAAAGGAGCCAGGGAAAGGCCTTGGAGCACCACGGCCAAATCCCATACCGGTACCCTAGGGCGTACTGCAGGCCTCAGCCTCAGGGTGCCAAGGAGGAAACGTGTAACCAATGGGTCTTTCCCTAAAGACATACCACACAAAGGAATGTGGTAAGCAGCTATGGCTGCCACATAGACCTTTAAAGTGGACGGGGATAAGCACTGTACCAACAGGGCAGTTAACTGGGTCTGGCCACGTCTGCACCAGTCCGAAAGGAGATGGGTGCGTGAGGGAAAACCAGAGTGGACAGTGAGACGTCTCTCGAGACGCAAACAGATCCACTTGTGCCCGGCCAAACACCCTCCATATCTGCTGGGTCACGCGGTTCTTACTGGCTTGGTGGGCAATGTCAGGGCCTTTAGGGACAATGCAGACTGAGGGGAGAGATAGCTAGCAAGCGTCTCTTCCACCTTAGGCATTGCCCCATAACCATGCTCTTTAAGGCCAACTATCGATGAATAGTGAGATGTCTGTGCACTAAGCACTCGATAGGAGACCAGTTTCTTCTACGATCTCGACACCACAGTGTAGAGATCGGGAAAAAATGGAAGGCCTCGACGTGGAGGTTGTGTTCGTGAGGACAGGAAGCATTCATCTAGCTTGCTTTTAGGATGAACATCCTGCCTCTCAGCTGGCCATTCAATATTTAACTTGGCAACAGCTCGAGTGACAACCTCCTCAGAGCTGGATACATGAAGCACCGGCACCTCTCCCAAAGCAGAAGGAACCGCAAAGTGTGCTTCCGAACTTTGAGAGAAGGCGCTGGATATAGCAGGTGAGAGCAGAAATAAGGCTAGGCCCCTCTCTAACACCTCTGCTAAATCCATTTGCGAACCCCATGATCTAGATTGTGCTGTGCCTTGGCAACAGCAGGACCCAAATCAAAAGGAACGCAAGCCTGAGTACCCTCCTCGAAGAGTGCCAGGTGGGAGAGGAGCGTCCGTAATGGAAGCTGTTCACAGTGTACACAGCCAGCACCCTCGAGCGCTGACTGCTGGGAAAGGGAACTAAGTTTAACTATCCAAATCCTGTCAGTTCCAAAATGACGCATAATGTCGGTATCACACAAAATGCTAAAACTGCTACATTCTTAAAATTCTTAAAATTAGCCTAAAGAAAATGAACAAGTCACTTATGTCTATCTCCATCGTCCTTTATTAATGAATTTAGTAGTCTCACTGCTTTACTTTCAGTCATGGTGCTGTCCTACGAATTTGAGTGTCAGTCTTGTCATTTACTAAACGTTAAAACATCCTTTAAAATGGAACTAATATTTTTTACATCTTAGTTTACATCTTACACTTTACATCTTAGTAAACTCAAGACTGAATGGTGGATCAAAAGCGTGCGAAATTAAACTGAGGTAAAACATGCTGACAGAGTTAAGTCAACCACATACGTTACTAATTATCAATATTATGATGTTTTAATACTTATTTTAATACTTAATTAAAGAAGATTATGCAGTATTGACTTTGTGTATTAATCAAAATCTAAATTAGAAATAAGCATACTTTGGCCGTGTCAATGTTTGGGTAAAATGAGGCAAATAATAAAGTTATTTTTCACAAAAACAGTATAATATAAAATAAATACATTTTGCTTTAATGATGATACAAGTTCATAAATAAATCACAAGTTGATAAATTAATAATACTATACCTTTAACCTTTGTGTGTAGGCAAATCCATAAAGACGATGGAGACCAGAGAGCGTAGTATAGGATGGGCGGGGAGATTGAAAATGCTCTGCACATGCGCAGATGTTGATTATATGTGAACACCCAAAGAAAGCACTGTGCATTATCACTAAACACCAGGTTTTATCACTAGCTGCCCAACACTGGGTTTTTATCACTCAGTAATTTGCTGTGAAAGAATGATGAAAATTCAGCTTTGCATCACAAAAATAAATTATTTTTTAAAGTATATTAAAATATAAAACCATTATTTTAAATGGTAAGTTAAATTTCAATATTGCTGTTTTTTCTGTATTTTTGATCAAATAAATTCAGGCTTGATGAGCATGAGGCTTCTTTTTTTAAAAAACATTAAAAATAGTAATGTGTCCAATCTTTTGACGAGTACTGTATATAATTTAAAATATAATAGGCCTATCCAAAATTTTCTTCACATGATGTGCAATAATATGTGCATGCATGAGATCACAAAAATCATGTTTTCTGTTAAGAGTGGACATTATATTAACGTTAATACAATAGTTGATATTTTTGTGATCCTGTTATCAGCATGCTCACAGATGTTTTTATTTATTTATTTTATCTCACAGATTTGAGAATCATAGTGACCAGATATTGGCCCACACTGGACATTCTGAGTGAATATGATGGTAAAATCACTGACTGGAAACAGGAAAGTTTTTTTTTTTTTTTTTTTTCCCTCTCCAGTGCATAGAAACACCAAACACCTTGGAATGCCAGGTATGTGATCTTCACTTATATCTTTGAACAGGATTTATTTCCAGGTATGACTGTACTCAAAATGTGCCTTTGACTCTCATTTATATTGTTAACTATATTCTAAATAAACTACAAAATAAACTACTTTGTCCTCATGTTATTTCTCCCCATACCTGAAAGGCTCATTATGCAGGTCTTTGTCTCCTCAGGTGTGAATCACAGCATTATTCAGGATTATTCACGCCTCCACGCATGCTGTCTTTCTAAACAAAAAGTGTCTTACAAAATTTAAATCAATATATTGTGTTATGTGAATGAGTAGGCAGGATTATTTTCACATCATGTTGAAGCAAAAAATCTCGTCTACAACCTCCAATACCTAGAAGTCTTGTGGACACATATTCAGTATGTGTTTTGTGGCCTTATTTCAGTGACTTAATTTTTTTGTTTTTTCAATAACCACGCATAAACATTATTCTCTCAAAAATACAAACATGTACATACATGTTGCTCACATATTATGGAAGCCTAGTTTGTGCTGAATACAGTTCAATGACCCTTTTGACATTCATATGTTTATAAGCAACTGGAAAAAGCACAAATGTCAGGGCAAGTCAAAACTTCTCCAGGGCCCCAAAATACCCTCAGACCCCAGAGGAGTTCGTATGAACAAAAACCAAGACATATCTAACCTTTTGGACTACAGATCAAACCACATTTACAAAATCTCAAAGTGGATTTAAGCATACTAGAACAAACACACTTCTGTAAAATTCCCCCTTGGAAATAAAAAAAATAAAATAAAAATAAAACATTTAGATTTAACAAGAAACAAAAAATCTGAAACACACCCAAATGACTTTCAACAACAACTCCTCTACATCAGAGAAATGTTTCCATCACATATCTCTATATATACTGACAGATCAACATCTGAGGACCGTGTATCATCTGCATTTGTAATCAACCATAAAAAAAGAGGAATATCCATCCCTAAACATAGCTCAATTTTTAAAGCAGAAGCAAATGCAATCATTTTGGCATTGGATTACATAAAGACTATGCAACAGAGAAATGTTCTTATAATTACAGATTCTAAGTCATGTCTCCAAGCAATGTCATCCCTTAAAAATGATCACCCGGCACTTGTAATAATTCTTTATAAACTGCTTGAACTAGAGGGTCATCAATTTAATATCTGGTTTTGTTGGGTACCTGGTCACTGTGGAATCAAAGGAAACGAGGAAGAAGACTCTGCTGCAAAAGAGGCATTATCAGCAGACATCAAAATTTGCACAGTACCTCCTGTGGATCTAAAACCAATAATTAATTTTTACATTAATAACAAATGGCAAACAGAATGGGATTTACAGTATATACTATGAACAAACTTCATGAAATCAACCCCAATGTTGGAAGAAAAAGTTTCTATCAAATCTCAAACTGATGGGACCAAATTGTTTATACCCATTGCAGAATAGGCCATTGCAGGATGACACACATGTTTTTAATACTTGGAGAAGATCCACCAAAATGTTCTTATTGTCAAAACTCTTTATCATTGAAACATGTTTTATTATATTGTGCTGGTTTTAATCCTGTGATAAACTTGTTTTATTTAGCTAACTCTTTTGAAGAAGTTTTTAACAAAGTTAAACCAAGTACAGTTTTAGAGTAAATTGTAAACACTTGATATAGTTTTATCATAAATTTTTCTCACCATGAAAATTGCCACAGAAGCTGGCATGGTGTTAAAAATCAAACAAACAAACAAAATAATTTCCTAGTCTAACCCTGTGATGTTGGCCTCAAGTTTTAGGACCATCAGCTGCAAAATTCCTGGAATTGCACAATGCAAATGTTCTGTGCATGCTGCCAAAGGTACAGTTGGCTATTATGTTTCAATAAATAATGTTTCAATTAACCCTTGTGCATCCTTAGGGACATTTTTTATAATTTTGCCTGTATGACAAGGGGTAATAATTCAACAAATCTGTGGGGTCATTGCCAACATTATCGTAACTGTCATTCTCATGTTACTTTATAGTAGTACTGAAAAAACAAAGACAAATATTGAGCCTACCCACAATGACAACTTAAAATAATTTACCTTTTTCTGGTCCTCTCTTTCAGTGTGTCAAGAACATTGAGGGAGAAGAAGTCAGGCTTCAAATTATTGGTGACCCTGCCTACCTGGACTGGCTCATGAAAGGCTATATCAGCTCCCCAAATTTGACCCCAGAACAGCAGTCATTCAGCATGTACCTTAGCTCGGTCAGGGTGGGCATTGAAATGGCTTTTGGTATCCTCAAGTCAGGATGGAGGGTACTTCTTAAGAGGAGTGACTTCCACTCCATGTTTGCACCAACTATGATCGCTACCTGCTGTGCCTTGCACAATTTTTTTTCCAAAAAGAAGCAGATTTCTGTAACAGCAACTGGGTGGAGGAACACTGTGACTCCACAGTAAATGAACCTCAGCTAAGTCTGCAAATGCACTGCCAGGAAACTGCTACTGGCAACTCTACTACAAGGGAGGCTCTAACCACATATATATGACTAATCACTTTCCCCTTCTTACAGGACACCTTCCTTAAAGGTGCAATGTGTAAATTGTAGAAGGATCTATTGACAGAAATGCAATATAATATACATAACTATGTTTCCACTGGTGTATAAAGACCTTACATAATGAACCTTTATGTTTTTATTACCTTTAGAATGAGCTATTTCTATCTACATACACCACGGGTCCCCTTAAGTCGCCATTTTGTGCCAGCATGTTTCTACAATAGCCCTAAACAGACAAACTGCTCTACAGAGCGCCTTTGCTTGACTGGCTACTCTCTGCTGTCTCAGTCGACGACATCTTTGTCCTAAAATAGATGTCACTAAAATTTACACACTGCACCTTTAACATATGAAACACACGACTTGTAATACTTATGAACATGTTTAATGAAATTCAAAGTATGCAGGTTCTTAAATCAGAAATCTCCCATATAGAATGAAAAGAAACAAGTGACGGTGCAGTATAGTGCAATAACACATTAACCTATGTGGAGGAAATTTTGAGTTTCTGTATAATTTCCATATGATTTTACTTATATGCTTATGGTTAAATGATTTTGTTTTTCTCATAAGTTTTTAAGTATGCATTCTTTGGGTGACAAGTGGAAAAACACTGAAGTGGTAAACATGTTCCTAATATGGTAAAAGGACAGAGGCTTCAGCCTTGGAGGTTAGAGATATAAAAGTGAGGGGAAGCTTTCATTCTTGGTCTTACACTCTGCAGCTACTTGTGTTTCTGTATCACAGTTTGACCTTTCTTGCAAGAAATAAAACCTTAGAAAGAAAATTAGATTAGTTTGTCTCTTATGCAGTAAGAGTCCTGTTGATTTTTTGCCACAACAATTTGGTGTCAGAAGAGTGGGATTCCTTGGATGTGCTTTTTGGACCCGAGAGCGGACAGTGACTGATCATCCTGGACTTAGTAGTCTCAGCCCTACCCCGAATAGATTGAGGGATGAGGGGCCAACCGCCAGGGTCCAGAAGGGGACACCACTGGAATCAGAAAACGAACCCAGGTGGCATCACGACTCTCTGGTAACAGATAAATCAAAATTGAAATTTTGTGATTAAGTGATTTAAGAGTACAATTTGGTGAATTGGGTAAAAGATTAGGAAAATACGGGACAAACCATATTGGTTGGTCTGGCTGACTCTGTGGTTGTGGTTAAGGGGTTTCTCAGGGGAATTGAGATCACGTGGGCAAAAGCAACATAGTTAATTTCTGAAAGGGAAATTCAGGCTGCATCACACAGCTAAAGCAAATTTCTGGGGAATCCAGCTGTAGTCAGGGGACTACAGAAAATTTGTGGGTTCAGGGGAAGCCTGAAACTGAGGCTGTGTGACACGGCTTAGACAAAACTTTGTGGGCGAAGGCAGCGTGATCAAGACGTTCCCGGAAACTGAATCACGTTAGGACAGTTAAGACGTTTCCAAGGGGAGGTTTCTGGAAAGGAAATCTAAGCTGCATCACACACTCAAGCAAATTTCTGGGGAATCCAGCTGTAATCAGGGGACTACAGAAAATCTGTGGGTTCAGAGGAAGCCTGAAACTGAGGCTGTGTGACACGGCTTAGACGTCTTAAGCTGGAGTGGAAGGCTCAACCTGTCTGATTTTAGGTGAAAAGTCGGGTCTGTAGGAGACGTCCAACAGATTATTTAGGTGCACACCGACAAGATAAATCCACGAGAGTTCGGGAGAGCCAATATGGGGAAATCCCAGAGCAAGCTCGCAAAATATGATATACTGGTGTTTTATCAAATGAGAAAATTGTATGGCCAAAAATGCATGCAAGATGTAGGAAAATTAGTCAAATATTATGATTTTCGGAGAGAAGGAACATTGACTGTCATAAGACTTAAGGTCGTAAGGGAATGAATTGAAGAGAACTGCGATGTGGGGATGTTGTGTGAAAGCGGGGTGTGTGTGAAACGTAAGCAGACAATAGATTGTAGGCCGGAGGAAGCAGACAGAAGGGAAAGAAGGTCGATGCAGAAAGAATTGGCATGTAGGGAAGGAGGAGTGAATGTAACTTACAAAAAGTTTTGTTTTTCATCCATTAAATGGATGCATGACATTAGATGTCTAGAGAACTACAATTTATATAATAATGGTTGAAGGAGAAAGCAGCTATAAGGCTGTCAGTGCAACCTAGTAGTTGAGATATGGGTAAAATAACATTGTGGTTCTGCAAAACAGTAGAAACCATACTGATAATATGTTTTGCATCTGCAGACTAACTATTTGATAGAGGAATATGGGATAAGTGGCTATAATGAAGAGAAATATAGCAGCAAAAATGATTGTTATGAAAATGAAAATTCTGAAAGAATGTTTCACTTTGGAAAAATATTTGAACAGTCTCAAGTATGTTTTTTATGTGATGAGCACATCACTACCGTAGTATAAAATAACTAAAATGATTTAGGTCCTTTAATTTCTAAATGTTTGGTTTTTGATGGTCAAAATGAAGGGGGTTTAAATGGCAAAAATGAGACTGCCAGTTGTAACAGAGACCTGACCTGATTGGAAATTTGTAAATTCTAAATTCTCTGATGTGTTAGTAAAAGACAAATATAAACACAGTTGTTTATTTAAAAACGTATGTCATTTCTGGCAAAGTCTTAAGCTGGGCCAGGGTCAAAAGATAGTGATAAAGTTTGATGTTAAAAGTTATAAAAAGGCAGTGTACTAGTCCTGAATGTGTCTCTCTCATTCAAAGTCAGCTAAATGCTGCTATCTGAGCCTGTGTCATAAGTGATAACAAGCTATTTATAGTGAAGCACAGTGTCTCAGTTGAAAACCATGGACACAGAGATGTTAAAAGAAAAGATAGCCATGAAGAGGGCAATTAGTTGTTAAATTTGTCAAAGGAAAATTCAATGAATATAAAGAGGTCTTTAAAATAGTAATACAAACCTTGAATGATAGAAGTGACTATTTTAATGAATTTCTTCTATGACCAGTAACTTTTTGTCTGATCTGAATGGACAGTTGTGAGAACTAAATTCACTGAGTATAATGTCAGCACTGATATGCTGCTGCTGAGAATGTCTAATGATTTTAGTGATTAAATACTGCTGTCATTAACCTGTCTCCATGTTTTAACACTATTAGGCAGTCCAATGGCTCTGGTGGCTCTTGAAGGCACCTTTCCTAAGCTCCAGAAAACACCTGATTCTGTTGAAGAAAACTGTCAAAGATTTCATGATGGGAAAGAGCGGTAACCAGTGTGCACGAGGTGATTTCTCAATGACAGGTAAGATCCTCTTTGGCCAGACAGGGGACAACCTAAGGCAGGGGGTTACCGCCACCATGGGGCATCTACCCTGAAGGGAGGTGTTTTATGTGAGATGGGTATGAGAGTGGAGCAGATGTCTGTGAGGCCAGCAGCATCATAAAGGGGGGATGACCTGTGAGAAGGTACAGCAGTCTGCCCCAAACATGTTCCTCCATACCACTCACCAGAAACTGCATTCCTAGGATGGCTTGTTTTTCATTTTGACAAGTGTCCACAATTTGATGCAACTATGCCAGGGGACACCCTGAGGAAAAAAGATTATTGATATAGAGCTGATGGGAATGAGCTTTCAAGAGCTGACTGAGACCATGAGGTGATTGTCCGTAATTTCTGGGGAGACCATAGCAAAATTTATTAACATGATGTTGGTTGCCTTATGGGCAAAACCTGTATAGAAGTTTAGGATTCAGCATTGCGATGAGTCCCTGAATTCATGAGGCTGTGTTGATTTTGAACTAATGTCTCTATCATAGTTTCACTCCTGCAGGTCATTAGACATGGCAGAGGATAATTCCAAGGCATGGTGGTGGCTAAAGATGAAGACCACTTTTGCAGATTCAAGAGAAAGTTAAGTGAATTTAGCATTTAACCTAAAGATAACTTAAAAATGCTCCTAGTCTAAGTCACAGTCTTGTGAGGCTGTTGAAAAGATTATTTGGGCAGTAAGAGAGAGAGACTGCTGGGGTAAAAAAAAAAAAAAAAAAAAAACTGGAAAAGGTAGTATCATCACAACTATGTTCCTTTTTAGAAAGAAATAGTATCTGTGAGGATTTCCAGTCAGGATTTAGACCGTACCATAGTACTGAGACTGCTCTCATTAGAGTTACTAATGATTTGCTCTTATCATCAGATCGTGGTTGTATCTGGATCTTAGTGCTGCATTTGACACTATTGATCACAATATTCTTTTAAATAGACTCGAAAATTATGTTGGCATTAGTGGAATTGCATTGTCATGGTTCAAATCATACTTATCTGACCGTTATCAGTTTGTAGTAGTAAACGAAGAGATGTCATATCGATCACAAGTTCAATATGGAGTACCGCAAGGCTCAGTACTAGGACCGTTGCTGTTCACTCTGTACATGCTACCCTTGGGAGATATCATTAGGAAGCATGGCATTAGTTTTCACTGTTACGCTGATGATACTCAGCTCTATATTTCTTCGCGCCCTGACGAAACTTACCAGTTCACAAAATTAACAGAATGCATAGCTGATATAAAAAAATTGGATGACCAGTAATTTCCTACTACTAAATTCAGAAAAAACAGAGATTCTAATTTTTGGACCAAAAACTTCTTCACGTAATAACCTAGAATACTGTCTAACACTTGATGGCTGCTCTGTTAAGTCTTCGTCGTCACTTAGGAACCTGGGTGTGCTCTTTGATACCAATCTTTCATTTGAAGGCCATGTTACTAGCATCTGTAAAACCGCATTCTTCCATCTTAAAAATATATCTAAACTACGACATTGTCATGATCACCGTCAGTTCCTGTCAGTTTCTGGACTACACTTCCCATAATCCTCCCTGTCAATCACCTGCACTCACTCCACCAATCACTAACACTAATCACCACACCCAGCTGCCATGCATTACCTGGACTATAAAAGACTCACACACACACCACCTCATTGCGAAGTCTTGATTCACCCTGTGTTCAATTCTGAGCGGTTTCCTGTGTTTATTGTCTTCCTGTTATCGATCCTGTCTGGTTACCTGTTTATGATTCCCTGCTGCCTGCCTTTGGACTGTTTATTGTTATCTGGACTGTGAACGTTTTCTGCCTGCCCTGATCTACTGCCTGTATCCTGACCACGATTCTGCCTGTCCCTTGCTGTTCCTGTTTGCTCCTGTCTGACCCTGCCTGTACGACCACGCTCTTATTTAATAAAGCTTGCAAATGGATCTCAGCCTGAGTCTCGCTTCGTTACAGAAGACTTCGCCAAACCAAGATCCAGCAGCTTCTATGAGCGTTACCAACCTTAGCATGGACCCAGCAATACGTCTCGTCCGCCTTCGGCAAGGTAATCGTACACTCGAGGACCATATTCAGAAGTTTCTGGACATTGCTTATTATTCAGATTTGCCTGACTGTGCGCTGATAGACTTTTTCTGTGAGGGCATTAATCAGCCACTCAAATCACAACTCATTTGTGATGGACCCCGTTCATCTCTAAGTCAGTTTCTGGATTATGCTTTATTGACTGTTGGCTCTCCATTTACTGTGGGTGTCATGGAGAAATACGACACCTCGCTGAATCATGTAATGGCCGCCGCGCCAGAGAACATGCACAAAAAGGCGGCCACCACTACTACAACACCAAGTCAAGTCTCCGCTGATCTTCGTGAGCCAAGTCAAGTCCAAGTTAAGCTTCCTGAGTCACGTCCCATCTCCGCTGATCGTCCAGAGTCACGCCACGTCTCCGCTAATCTTCCAGAGCCAGGTCAAGTCGCCGCTGATCTTCTAGAATCACGTCACGTCTCTGGATCTGTTTGGGAGCGGAGTGGGTTGCGTTCCAGTGTGGCTGATCCACCACTGACCTCAGCGCGAGCGGCTGGCATTCCTAAGCCTCCGCCAGCCGCTTCGCACGCTACCTCGCCGGTTGCTACGCGCTCAAGCTCGCCGGTTGCTACGCGCTCAAGCTCGCCGGTTGCTACGCGCTCAAGCTCGCCGGTTGCTACGCGCTCAAGCTCGCCGGTTGCTACGCGCTCAAACTCTCTGGATGCTATGGACAAGATGGCCGCTTTGCCAGTGCCCACGGGCAAGATGGCCGCCCCTTCGGTGTCTGTGAACTTAGGGGTCGTTCCAGCCATTGAGTCCGCTCCAGAGCCCAAGCGCCTTGCCCTGCCGGCGCCACCCGAGCACCTTGCCCTGCCGGCGCCACCCGAGCTCCTTGCCCACGAACCCGCCACGGCTACCATTGAATTTCCCAAGAACTTTTTTGGGGGGGGCCATATACCTGAGGGTGGGGACCCTGCACGGCCGCAACCATCAGCGGCCTCCGAACTGCTATGGCCGCCCATGGCCTATAACCCACTATGGCCATTAATGGACTTTGACCCGCCGTGGTCATCTTCGGACTCTGTCCCGCCATGACCGGCAACAGCACCTGACCTGCCGTGGCTGCCCGAGCCGCCTGACCTGCCGTGGCTGCCCGAGCCGCCTGACCTGCCGTGGCTGCCCGAGCCGCCTGACCTGCCGTGGCTGCCCGAGCCGCCTGACCTGCCGTGGCTGCCTACAGGTCTCCAATGCACCCCCCCCCCCCCCCCCCCCCCAGCTATACCATCTACGTCGCGAGGACGCGCCTTCCGGAAGGGGGGGCGTTATGTCATGATCACCGTCAGTTCCTGTCAGTTTCTGGACTACACTTCCCATAATCCTCCCTGTCAATCACCTGCACTCACTCCACCAATCACTAACACTAATCACCACACCCAGCTGCCATGCATTACCTGGACTATAAAAGACTCACACACACACCACCTCATTGCGAAGTCTTGATTCACCCTGTGTTCAATTCTGAGCGGTTTCCTGTGTTTATTGTCTTCCTGTTATCGATCCTGTCTGGTTACCTGTTTATGATTCCCTGCTGCCTGCCTTTGGACTGTTTATTGTTATCTGGACTGTGAACGTTTTCTGCCTGCCCTGATCTACTGCCTGTATCCTGACCACGATTCTGCCTGTCCCTTGCTGTTCCTGTTTGCTCCTGTCTGACCCTGCCTGTATGACCACGCTCTTATTTAATAAAGCTTGCAAATGGATCTCAGCCTGAGTCTCGCTTCATTACAGACATATGCTCTCAATGAAAAATGCAGAACAGTTAGTTCATGCGTTCATGACCTCAAGGCTAGATTACTGTAACGCTCTACTGGGTGGTTGTTCTGCTCGCTTGATAAATGAACTACAGCTCGTACAAAATGCAGCAGCTAGAGTTCTTACTAGAACTAGGAAGTATGACCATATTAGCCCAGTTCTGTCAACACTGCATTGGCTTCCTGTTAAACATCGTATAGATTTTAAAATTTTGCTAATTACTTACAAAGCACTAAATGGTTTAGCTCCCCAGTACCTGAGCGAGCTCCTAATTCATTATAGTCCTTCACGTCTATTGCGATCTCAGAATTCAGGCCAGCTGATAATACCTAGAATATCAAAATCAACCGCAGGCGGTAGATCCTTCTCCTATTTGGCACCTAAACTCTGGAACAATCTTCCTAGCATTGTTCGGGAAGCAGACACACTCTGTCAGTTTAAATCTAGACTAAAAACGCATTTCTTTAACCTGGCATACACATAACACATTACCAATTTATATTTTCAAATCTGTTAAAGGATTATTAGGCTGCATAAATTAGGTCAGCCGGAACCGGGAACACTTCCTATAACGCCTGATGTACTCGTTACATCAGAAGAAGAATGGCATCTACGCTAATATTAGTCTTTCTGGTTATCCCGAGGTTCACCGTAGTCAACCGGATCCAGGCCGTATCCAGGTGAGACCAAGGACCTGCACCTTGACACGACCACAACGCAGCACTGAAGTATCAGCAGAGATTGAGTCAACTAGATCATCCACTGTGAGGGCCTCATCGACACGACAGCCACGACACAGTTCCTCAACAACCGTCCATACCGCCATGATGAATACGATCCTCAATTGGATGGAACTGGAATAAATACTTTGAATGTTGCGATCCTGTCGGACTTATGATAGCTACCTGAATCGTAACAAAGCACTGTTGGCCAGAGGAGAGCTGGCCCCCCGACTAAGCCTGGTTTCTCCCAAGGTTTTTTTCTCCATTTAAACACCTATTTGCCACTTGTCTGCCATCTGATGTCACCTGATGGAGTTTGGGTTCCTTGCCGCTGTCGCCTTTGGCTTGCTTAGTTGGGGACACTTGACATTTGACTTGACATTTGATATTCAACAGTGCTTTGATCTGCCTGCATTGACACTATTCTTTTAAGAGCTGCTGTGCAGCCAAATAATGTACCAGTTATCAATGTAAAGCTGCTTTGACACAATCTACATTGTAAAAAGCACTATATAAATAAAGGTGACTTGACTAGAGGCAAGGATACTCTGTCTGTCTGTTATCAGCCTACTAAAGCTTAAACCAAACAAAGCAATGAGATCAGAACCAAAACAACCCAGCTGACTTTTATAAAAAAGAATTAAAATTGAACAGACATGCTTCGAGACTGGATAAGAGATCATCTAAAAACTAAGTAAAGAACTAAAGAAAAAATGTGAAGTTTAAATATGTTTTTTAGATTTAACACCAAAAGCAAACTTTGAAAATAAGCATATTCATGTGTCTAGTGTGAGTGTGTCTGACGGCGACTGTACCTTATGTGTTGTATGTGTTAGTTTGGGGAAATATTATGTCCTCAGTGTGTGTATATGTCATTAACCTCTGGAATGAGTGTTTTATCATTACAGATGGGTTAAGTGAAAAGACAAAATTTTGACAAGCCGATAATTCTGATTGAATCTGATGAAAAGACGATACAGAACATGGGACGAGCTTTAAGTGGATTGATTATCCAGCCCTGTCTACTAGTG
Source organism: Ctenopharyngodon idella (assembly GCF_019924925.1). Lineage (NCBI taxonomy): Eukaryota > Metazoa > Chordata > Actinopteri > Cypriniformes > Xenocyprididae > Ctenopharyngodon > Ctenopharyngodon idella. The sequence continues at coordinate 11,042,553 of NC_067237.1, forward strand.
GTAATTATGACTACATTTGTCATTTATGATGTTGAACTACTCTCTGGATTAGTATGTTTAAGTATTTATGGAAAATTGGAATTGTGAAATGGAATATTGCCGTCCATGGGTTAAAACCCCTTGTCTAAATTCAACTGAGGGTCTAAATTTAAACACTGTCAGCTATGTGTGATCAGAATGCTAAAAGTAAAATGTTGTAGACTTGAGGGCAGAGAAACAGTGACACACTGGCAATCAAAATTATCCAGAGTGCCCAGTAGCATTCACAGTATGAAGGACTGGTGGGAGAACAAAGGAGGATGGGAAGGAACATCATTGTTGTTTGACTATCCTTGATCAGGTCTGTACACCATGACCTGACCTGCTAGACAAACCACTTGATAACTGTGAGAATGTGTTGTTTGTAGATGGCTCTGCCTTTAGAGACAAAACAACAGGCCTGAATTGCGAAGGATAAGTTGTGACCATGGAATGTGAAGTGTTAGTTTCAGGGCCCCTGTCCTCTAATTATTTGTTATAAGCAGATGAGCTTGTGACCCTCACTAGAGCGGGTAAACTGATGACTGAAAAAATTGTGACTATCTACACAGACTCCTGTTATTGGTTCGGGGTGGTGGATGATCTTTGAGGTGCTGTGGTCTGAATTCCTGTTTGTGCTGACAAACTAATGCAAAAAGACTCTGTTTCTGTAGGAAGTGTTGGAGCAGACACAGGAGATTGTGTGTAATCTGTTATCTGAAAATAACCTTGATTCTTCTAACTCTTTACAGAGCATGTTCAGAGGCAGAGAAAGCTGGAGGAAATCTGTTTGCAGAATTAAAGACGGCATTTAGTTTAGTGTTGATGGCAAATGTTGTTTAGAGAAACATTTCTTCAACCACTATGATAAATCGATGGGAAATGCATCAAAATGGGGGATGGTAACTCAATTAATGTATGGCTGAAAATATGGCTGAAATTTTTTAATTAGGTTAGAAGACCCCATTTTTGGGAATGGAAGGGGCCAAACAACGAGTGACATCAACCAAATTGTGTGAACATGACATGTTGAATTATTGCAAAGAAATGTCTTCTATCCTGTCTAATATTTGTGTACAGGTGAAATCAGGGATTCCAAATCACCACCAAGGTTGGACAATGACACATCGTGGGCTACAAAATAGATCTGTTGTGAAAAGATGTTATACAACTAAGATGGTACATGCTATATGTCTGTAAAATGAAGGATGCTATCTTTAGTTCTATGATTGGGCGGTGTACCTCAATTAGTTGTTTTATGAAAATCAGAGATTAAGAGTATAAATGTGATGTAATAACATAAATTTGCTTGTTTTCATATTTTTTGAGAAGATATGCATTTTTAGCTTAGTGAAGCATTATAATACATGTAGTGAAGCATTGTAATAGATGAATGATAAAAAAGAGGGGAATTGTGGGGGAAATTTTGAGTTTCTGTATAATTTCCATATGATTTTACTTATATGTTTATGGTTAAATGATTTTTTTTTCTCAGAAGTGTTTAAGTATGCATTCTTTGGGTGACAAGTGGAAAAACACTGAAGTGGTAAACATGTTCCTAATATGGTAAAAGGACAGACGCAAATGAGCAGAAAAGGGTTTTTTATTAACAAGACTAAAGACTTGCAGGGAAAGCAGGGAAAGTGAGGCGTGAAACAGTTCAAACAGTAGGGCAGGGCAGACGACACAATGGCAGGCAGGAGGGATGACCACTAAAACCGTCAGTAAGTTGGAGATGACGTGAGTGCAATAGAGGCAGCTCCAAAGGAAAGACCAGGCAGGAACACAGCGAACTCATAGCTTGATGTAGAACCAGTCTTTCCACCAGATAGAGGCTCACAGAACCAGAGGCTTGTAACTTGAGTTCGATAGTTGCACCAGTCAGGTTGCCAGGCATTTATGAATCAGTGGCCAGGGAAGTCAGGATACAGAGAAGGAGCAAACACAAGAAACATACAATACGAGACACAAGACAAGACAAGACAGACAGCTCGGCGACTGCTCTCTCTGGAGCTGGAGCAGGCTCGGCGGCTGCTCTCTCTGGAGCTGGAGCGGGCTCGGCGGCTGCTCTCTCTGGAGCTGGAGCAGGCTCGGCGGCTGTTCTCTCTGGAGCTGGGACAGCTTCCTCTGAAGCGGGCTCTGGGACAGCTTCCTCTGAAGCGGGCTATGGAACAGCTTTTTCTGAAGCGGGTTATGGGACAGCTTCCTCTGAAGCTTGGACCATTTAAATCAGGTTCTCCTCAACCACTGAGCTAGGGACCTCTTGACTCAGGACCTCCTGGGCCAATGGTTTAGGGACCTCGTGACTCAGGTCCTCCCGGACCAGTGACTTGGGAACCTCTGAACTTGGGCCCTCCTGGGCCAATGGGCTAGGAGCCTCTACAAGGAGGACACAGCATGGGCCCTCCTTTTCTTCCACTTCCGAGGGCATGACTGTTTGTGCTCTACTGGCTCTGAGGTGACAGAAACTGACTCAACTGGTTCTGGACAGACAGGAGCAAACTCAACTGGCTCTGGGGGAACTGGAGCAGACTTGACTGACTTCGGGATAGCAGGAGCTGGCTTAGGAACAACTGGAACTGACTCAGTGGAGACAGATGCAGCAGTCCAAGCTGCCCTCTTTCTTCTCGAACCTCAAAAGAGGATCGAGAGCTTGACTTGATGAAGGAGGAAGGGTGAGGTGGTCACTACAGCCAGGCTCTGGTGTTGTCAAGATCTGCCAGTCCTTGCGGTGATGCAGGTAATTGGAGAAGTTCCAGAAGTCCAGGACCCCTAGTTGTTCCATTTCCCATTGAGGCAGGGGATCATCCAGACAGAGGTTGAAGATGTCCTTTAGGGCTAGGTCCTGATAATCAAGGCCCCTGGCTATTGTCCAAAACGTCTGGGCGAAGACCCTCACCTGCAGCCCCTGCTGACAAAGTGCTGCCAGCCCTCACTGGCAGGCTAGCCTCTCCTGAGCATTTGCGGGTGGCAAAATCTTGATGCTCATTCTGCTGGGTCAAATGTTGGCTTATTTGGGCAACGTTGTGGGAGGAGGATCCATCAGGCTGCAGATAGATAAAGTGCAAGCTATCTTGTCATGTGCACCCCCAATGACGAAGAAGAGTGTTAGGTCATTTCTGGGCTTGGTGGGCTGGTACAGGAGATTCGTTCCCAATTTTGCCAGCAGAGCTGCAGTGTTAACGGATTTCCTCCCACAACGTAGCCCCGTAAAAGTCAAAAGGACATCGGAGTGTGAGCAGGCTTTTCAAGACTTAAAGGCTTGTCTGTGCAAAGACCCCATTCTGCAGAGCCCAAACTTTGACCTTCCTTTTGTAGTTCAAACAGATGCATCCGATGACGAACCTTTACGATGACGTCATCACCGGAGCACCGCTTCAGTGTGTGTTAAATGTTGCTGTTAGTCTGTCTACCACATCTTTTAAGATCATGGTTTATCTGTAACATTTCATTATACCTCTCTCGGGTTTCTCTCTACATATAAATGGTTGTATGCTCAATGATGGACATTAGCAACTCCATGAGAAATGCGTTCATTAAAGTTACATACGTTTTATTTCTTATACTGTTTATCAGCTGTTACTCACAGACGTGTAATAATCACAAAGAGTCTGTTGGTTTTTACAAGAGTGTTTATTGGTCATTTAATATTGTGATGTAACGTTTTACTGTTGTATCATTTTTTGCTTGCCTTAAAGTCTGTCCTTGGTTGCTTCCCACAATAAGTTGAACCAGTGAGGAGCTCAGGGAAGAACCGAAGGGCAACAGGCCTCGGGGGCCAAACCTGTGGTGAAAACTTCCTCATAGGTTTCCCCCTCTCAAAAGTCATCGGCAATCTTTGTACTCAAAGGGCTTAAGGTTTTCTCTATGCATAATTCACTTTCCACACACTTTCAGTTCCAGATTAATCTAGGCATTGTGATGAACACATACCAGCTGGGTGTTTCCACAAACATAAGTAACAAAAGGTAATGTAACACTGCTACATGTTGCTTCCCTGACTATAACCAAATAGTCTAAAATCAAACAATGCGCGTCCTGTTGTTCATAATAATAACAATAATATGTTTAATTTATATAGTGCCTTTCCCAGGCTCATGGACGCTTGATACAAGGTACAATGATACAACAAATAATCAATACAAAGTAACAATTAAATGGACAATTGACATTTGCCCAGTCCAGAAGTCATGGACAATACAGTTGCATATAACAGAAGTTGAGTAAACTTTAAATCATAAGAAAGAAACATAATATTGTGTCATGAAGACAACACAGAACGTAGGCAAAGTAAACCTACAAACAAAAAAAGGATTACATATAGGACAAATACATAAATACACAATGCATTTAGTAGTATTGTCTACATTCTTGGTGACATCCAGGGTTGGAAATATAATTTTAAGAAGAATACACATTATAACTGATAGTGTTGAGTGAACAAATATGTTTTGAGCTTTGATTTAAATTCACTAAAAGAGGTAATTGCTCTGAGTGCCAAGGGGAGCGAGTTCCAAAGATTGGGTGCAGTGACAGAAAAAGACCTGCCACCCATTGATGATAAACGGAACCTAGGCACACAAAGAAGTTCAGAACTTGTTTGTGCAAACAGTTTGTGCAAGGCACTTCTGTTTTGCTGTTCACAGTACAGGGAGTAATTCTAACGTACCTGCAGTCACATAAACTCCCGGTACTCTTATCTGTCCTTTTTTGAGATATATTTAAACTGTAACCATTGATTCACTCACTCTCTTACACACTGGATTCTCTCTCACATGCACAGTTTTATATATTTAGATAAAAAGAGCAATATAGTGCAATGTTATATGCTCAATGAGATAGACACCAACATAAACAGCGACATTTCTCTGACCCCTTCTCCCTGGCTCCATTTGAGACCAGCAAGTTTGGAGTTGAACCAATCTTTCTGGCCTAGAACCACCTTTTCTGTAGTGGAAATGAGCAGAATGGTTTGAGAACGGACACACATGCACCAGAATTGTGTCAGTGTAAAAGGGGTAACAGTGGATATGGAATGTGTAATATGGAAAAAAATGGAATTGTGTAATATAATTGTCTGTGAAGCCTGTGAAGATCTGTCTCTCTTTTGTGTCTTCACCCATGTGGCAAAACTTGTTTTCCTGGGAGTCCTAAGTGATTTACGATCATTCTGACTTGTGGAAAAGAATTAGGGAGAACAAAGGAGTTCCTGTGATTGATAATCGGTGTTGATAAACCCCATTTTTTCAAGTCGTGAACACTGTGACCAGCGCCCATTAAGCTGACCAGAGCCCATAGAGAAAGTGACATAGTCCTGTAAGTATAAAGTGTTCGTTGGGACAAAAGTGGCGGAAGTCCAAGACTTGACCGAGCTCCACTCATAGAGGTATGTGGATTCCTCCAATAACACAGCGGACAAAATTAGCAGAGGGAGGACACTTACAGAGCAAACCCATGCAAGTGGAGTCAGGGTCCAAAATTCCTCCATGAACCACACCCTTGACAAAGGCCCAAGATGACATCTCAGAGGCGAGGAATGTTGTCTTCTGTGGCCTAGTTGTGAATGATCAAAGTTCTGGAATACCATCTCAGTATACTTCCTAGAGAGCCTTTGGTGATGCAACTTACCAGTTTCTTTATGGGGCAGCTACCCAAAACATGAGCATGCAATACTCAGATTACCAGAGTGAGTCAATGTCAGGAGGTGTCTTTCTCAGAGGAGTTTAAGGCCTTCCACTGAAGCTCACATCAGGTGCACAGCAGTTAAATGTCTTCTCTGACACACTCCATGTGTGTCAGAGAAGACAGCTGTCTATACCCTCACCAGTCAGCAATTACACTGTAGTACACACTACAAAGTGTTCAACACCTGTTATAGTTGATGTGTAAATGTATGAATAAATCATTTACAAAGCTTTCTGCATCCCCTAATCTAAAGTGTAAACTAATTATCGCTTGTAAATGTGTTACATATAATTTGTAGACCTTTCTTACCTGTTACAAATTATGTGTATATGTATACAAATTATTTATAACACTTTCTTCATCACTTGTAAATGTGTTACATATCATTTGCAGATCTTCCTGTTGCATGATCCATCTCATTCCACCACTTTACCCAAACCTGAACTTAAATTTTTTAAAAAATAAATTAACACTCTGCCACCATTTAATCAGCACTTAATCATTTAATCATTTTATTTTGTTTCCTATGGGATAGCCCCTCACCATAACATGAAAACGCACCATAAACTGATCATAAACGTAGTCCATTATTTTGTGCATTTTATTCTAAATCTTCAGAAGGTACCACCGTGTGAGGAAAAGATTCTTATTCTGCAATATAATCATTATACATTAATATATGGAATATTGGAATGTTTGCAGCCATTAACCACTTTAATTTCATTCTGTAACTCACACAAAATTATGTTTTGCTGTCAGAGCACTGGTAATGTAGCACACGTGTCGTTTCGTCTGTTCTTTATACTGCTTTTTGTAATGTTTTAAATAAATTATTGTGACTACATTTATCTGCCTGTTACACATTGTATATTGTCAAAATGGTTATGCTAAGGTTATAGGGTGGAGTAGGGAGCTTAGAATTATCCTTTTTATACAATAGTATATTAACTAAGATAACAGTCACTGTAAATATATCTATATTGCGTTTTTATTTTTGTGAAGTGGCTAAAAATTGGTCATGTTTAGGTATAAGGGGGAGTAAGGGGTTCAAAGATATCAATATAATAGTAAAATATATTTGCATAAAAAAATTATTTATAATTTAAATATAAGGGATTCATATAGATTTTTATATACTGTAACTGAAAGGTATACCAGAATCTTTGCATTTACAAATTGCAGTTTGTACATCATTTATAAAGATCTGCAAATGATATGTAACACATTTACAGGTGATGAATAGTTTACACTTTAGATTAGGGGATGCAGAAAGCTTTGTAAATGATTTACTCATGCATTTACACATCATCTATGACAGGTGTTGATAGTGTTGACTTTGTAGTGTGTACTGCAGTGTAAGTGCTGACTGGTGAGGGTATAGACAGCTGTCTTCTCTGACACACATGGAGTCTTTACTGCTGTGCACCTGATGTGAGCTTTAGTGGAAGGTAAAACCGGTTCAGAGGTTCACTTTATCACTAGATCCCACACACTCCACACAAAACAGAACAGAAGTCTGTGCTGATGAGTGAAAGGATTTAACACAACCCACTGGAATCACCTGACTGTAAGTCATTTATAAATGTTTATCCACTTATTAAAAATAGTGCTTTAGCATACCTGCATGTTTGTGCTTTTGAACACAGACCAGCTTACAACTTCATCAATAAATCATATACTGATCATTTACTAATGGTTTGTTCATCATTTGTTCATGATTAACAATTGTTTATTGAGATAATAATACAAAACAATTTTGACATAAATACTTCAATGATGTATCAACTAAACTTATAAACCATCTACTAATGATCTGTTTGATTTATTTCATGATTTACACATTTTTAAGGATAACTTTCAACACATTTGTAAATAGTTAGCATACCACTTATTAATCATTTATGAACTTATAGTCATGTTTTGTAAATGATACATTTATCATTAACTAATAACTTATAAGTGACTTATAACTGAATTAATAAAACATTCATAAAATGTTAACATATCACTTGTTAATCATCTATGAACGTATAGTCATGTTTTGTAGAAGATTCGTTCATCATTAACTAATCATTTATAAGTGACTTATAACTGAATTAATAAAACAATAAAATGTTAACATATCACTTATTAATCATTTATGTATGTATAGTCATGTTTTGTAAATGATTAGTTCATCATTAACTAATAATTTATAAATGAATTATAACTGAACATTATGATAAAGTGTTACCTGTAACGACTGAGACAAATCAAATATAATTATTTGTATATTTAACAAACAATTGTTTAAAACTTTCTTTGGGGTCTGTCCCCCATCCCCCGAGAAGACCAGTCTGTACAGGGGGCCTCAGTTACAAGTTTTATTGCACCGAAGTATGTGGGTTGGAAGAGCAGAGACAAAGAGACACATAGTCCTCAAAACAGACTTTCCTGCACTAATCTATAGATGAACCGATCTATAGATGAACATGCATCCCATGACATTTTTATAACTGTCTTGCAAACTGTTGTGTGCATGATATCTGTTTTATGCATATTTTATGATAAGAACCAATGGTTAACATAAACCAATCTATACCAAGTTTGGTGTCTACGAGTTTGTATTTTGAAGATTTAAATGATTGTGTATATGATATATTGATTCCTGTGCCGCATATCAGTATTACAAGAATCTTTAATAGTTTCTACAAAACAGCTCAGCCAGTTTAATCACGCTCACAGACAAGAGCCATAAACTCCCCCAAAAAGGAAGTTCCCGCTACAGACATTCCACTTTGCTCATTGGTCATGTCCACCCGAAGAGGTGTGGCTCCTCCCAGACCTAAAGAGGAGACGCACAACTCCACCTCTCTCTATTGCTTCTTTTGGACGGATTGAAGAGACCCCTTGTGCTGCAGGCCTCTTCAGGCCATTCTCTTTCAAGTCTTGCACCTAAACGGACAAATTCACACAAAAATTATGTCAACATGCCCATCTTAGCGAGTATCCTAACAAACATAGTAGGTTATGTCTTAGAAGAAAAACGAGACAGACAATGCATGTGTATCAGCATCAGTGTACTGGATCTTTGAATTATATCTTAAAGGGAAAGCAGACTAATATTCTTGCTCTGTGTTTTAATGTTAATCGAACGACAAAGCACAAAGAAATCACTCTTGACTGAATAGCTTTTGTAACTTCAATAATTTTTCATCTTTATTTAACTATTCAAAGAAGTTTATATGCAGTGTTATTTTATATTTGATTACTTTATTCAATTTCTGTACCTGAAAGCTGTTAGATACCTGAAAAACCTGTAAAGCATTGTTTATTTTATTTGTATCTTAGCACAAATAAATACATGAGAGCTGTTTCTTGTAGTTAGATTTTGTTTTTATTTTCTTTATCTTTATTTGACAATTGTCCTATTTTTTACTGAATACAGCACACACCGAACCATACCGAAACCGTGACACTAAAACCGTTATACAAACCGAACCATGAGAAATCTGAACCGTTCCACCCCTAGTGTGTATGTATGTTTGTGTTTGTTAGTTAGCTTTGTGATCGTGATTTATTATCAGTTAATAAAACTTGTGCACAATACATATTTGGTTCTGATGCTCTGTCTGCAATAGACTGCCTCTTAAATGATCAGATCTGATTACTAGCTCTGTAAATGCTTATTACAAAGCACTGTAAAACCTAAGAAAGAATTATTTTTCTGTGGCCATGAAGAATACCATTCTCTTAGAATTAATTAATAATCAATACTGAGTGTTCACAGGATGAACTGAGTTATTGATCGTAATTTTAATGTAGCTACTTCAAGTTAATCTGATTAAAAGATTCAAATGCAATCCATATACGATCATTCACGTGTTACAAACGAGTCTCCCGCACCAGATCTCTTGCACCACCAGAGGGAGCCTTCACCCGAGTATTAACTTCATTTGGACTCAATTTCCCATCAACCCTCATACCTGGGACTGATTACATTGCACCTGCTGTCAATCACATCCACTCACTCTCACATAAAAGACACTCTCACTTGCACTTCTGCGCGAAGTCTTGATTAGCCCCGGTTGTCATTTCTGAGCGTTTACTACCTTTCTACCTCCCTGTGTATTGACTTGGACTGTTTATCTGGATTCTGATTTCTGCTGCCTGCCCTGACCCCTTGCCTGTTTATCGTTTGTGCTTTGCTTGCTGCCTGCCTCGACCCATTGCCTGTTTATCGTTTGTGTTTTGCTTGCTGCCTGCCCTGACACTCTGCCCGATTCTTGGATTTATTTACTGCTGTACTACTGTTGTCTAATAAACTGCAGATGGATCAATACCCTTCTGACTCGTCACAATGTGAATATGCTTGCTGCTGTTAATCCTTTCTCCACCATGTTGGTTCATGTATAATGTGTCAGTAGCAAGTTGTTGTTTATATTTATGTAACTTAAACTTATCAGACAAAATACACTGATGTATATTTTTATTGTTTATTTCAGAAAGACCACATTTTATACCTTGTACATATGTTAGAATATTCAGCACAAATTGTATGATGCCAATGGATGTGAACAATCAGATACTTTATATAAAGAGTTGAACAGTTCCCTGTCTCCTGTCACACTTCTTATCGGAGACTAGTAGTGGATGAGCATTCACCTACCTATATTTAAAAAACAGTTCACAACACTCTTTTCACAACAACACCACTGCAGGCCACTGATCCCAATCCACATTTCAGAGAATCGGTCGACAATAGACCTCAAGCACTGCTTAGTGTTCTACTCAGCATCAGGATGTTATTAGCCTGCCTGTTGGGAATTAGTTCCAATTCATGTAATATTCATTAAGTTAAAACAAAACTGTCCCTGGTCACGCATTGCTGCAGTGCAGTAGTCAATCCGCTGCTCCTGTTTTGCAATACAGAATATAATGAAATCTATACAGTATAGCTCTAGCCCCTCTTGACTACGAGACTGACTTTAATGAATGCAAGCCAGAGACTGCACTGGAAAGTCATAATCTTTAACCTCTGGCCAAAGAATCTGCTTCTGTTGCCAAAATTATAAGACCAGGTCACATATGTCTTCTTTCTGAAAAACAATAAAAAGCAAAATTAAAATCTATGCATTCTTCTTAAATATGGTGTGTGGGAAATACCATGCAAAAGCTATCAAAATATTGTATGAAGGTGTGGACATCTCACACTGCATATTGATAAATATTTTCAAGTTGTGTTGTCCAGTTGAAGTGCATCTGCAATACAAATTCGGTTCAGTCCAAATTGTAGCATCAGATAACTTGACTTATGTTTGTGTGACATGAAAATAGGCTAAATAACCTTTCAGTTTTGTTGAAACTGAAGAGTGATTAGTATTCCTGTGACATGTTGATGTTCAAGTTATTGCTATCAAAATGACAAATAACAATCTCGCTGACTTTGATTCCCCATAACTAATGCTAGCATATCAAAATGCTAATATCAACCATTATATGAAGACGATTTCTGCAAACCTTGCATCATCCAATGTGCTGTTGGGTAAATCAGTATTACCATCAATATACAAATAAGGGGTGGCATATAAAGTCAGTTTATCATTATTGCAAAATAATATCTGAAAAGATTATCAGGACATTGATGCATAAAATATCACCTGAAGGGTTTATTCTATGCTAATGACCATCTGATGACATTATTCTCTTATTACAAGACTATTATATGGAATTATATGAAATATTTATTTGAGTTAAAATTGTTGTGGTCCCACTTCATATTAGGTGGCTTAACTACTATGTACTTACATTTAAATTAATAATTTGATACAATGCACTTATTGTGTACATACATGTTTTTATATTGCACATGTTTTTTAAAAAAAATATCTGCATGTAATTACATTTATAAATATAACTGCAAGCAGCAATTATTGGGGTTCAAGCATTTTAAGACCTTCATGCCATCTATGCTGTTAGGGTCAAGGCCAACCCGAAATCCTGCCTATCATGCCTATATGCACATGCACACGCATTATGTTGTAGATATAGATATTTAACACAATATATAGCTTGAATATATAGCTATAATAGCTTATGTAATAGCATATCTAAATCAAAATGTAATATCCATGATGTGTTAAAATTGTCAGTTTTTCATAAAAAGTACAATATTTGCTTTAAGATGAAGTGTATAAATGGGAAAATATATTGTTACAGTTACATTAAACATAAGAAATAAACTAGATTAACTAATAGTTTCAATGATATAAAGGTGATATTACACAGTTTAACCACATATTTTACCTGGTTGTGGTTCGGTCTCCCGTTGTCGCTGGCACTGAAGCATGTCAAAATCCAAAAAAAAACAGAAATAAACTTTTCTGCCTCCATTTGTCTTTTTAAAAACCCCTCACAAATGTCCACTGTCAGCTGTCACAAAGCTGCTTGACCATGTAAAGACGCTTGGTTCAGTATTGCCAAGTCTGGAATTGAACTACTTTTACCCCGTTGCTAGTTTTATACTGTTGCTGTGGGTTGTTTGTATAACATTAGTCTGCGGGTTGAAGTTGTCTTTACCGATATTTCACTCTGCTTTTGGGCTAGTTTTGGCTATGATTCCGCTACTTTGGATTAGCAATTGGGTGGGTTTTGTTGTGCAGACCTGGCAACCCTGGCACTCGTTCGACCTTCGTGCACTTCGAAGGCTCCTTTTAAGATCTGCGGCCTTTGAAAGTGTGCAATCTTCACATTGGGATGTATAGTGTGCAATCAGAAGAAAAAAGGATTTTGTTTCTAGCCCTTACGGATCAGAAGTTATTAGCATAAATGTGAAATTTTGGACAGGTGATGGTGCTAGAGGGATTGATTTAGAGACTATGGTGACACTTCAGACTGTCCTCTATCTCTGTGCCAAATTTCATAACTTTCCTGCAAGCAGTTCCATGGGCTGCTATAGACTCAAGAGCGCAAGAAGAAACAGAAGAAGAAGAAGAAATGAAAGAACAGATACAATAGGTGCCTACGCACCTTCGGTGCTTGACCCTAATAAGAACACCAATGATTACAATAGGTGCTCTTAACAATTACAATACGCTACGCGCTTGAACCCCTAATAATAATAAAAATCCTAACAATAGGGATTCAGTGCTTCGCGCTTGAACCCTAATTACGCTGTTGACTTTCCCTTACCCCTAAACCCACCCTAAAACCTACCCATACCATCGAACTTGTCCCTAACCTTACCCGTATCCCACCTCAATAGCAACAAAAGTGATTTGCAATACAATATGAACACAATAAGTACATTGTACTTGAAAATCATGGTTCCTGTGGCCGTAATCCATGCACAGCTTTTCAAAATGTCACCAAGCACCATTGTAGTCTATTTCAGCATGAAAACTACAGCTAGCCAAATGAAAGAAAAATAAAAAGGATTCAGAGCAGCATACTGTAAGGAAGTAGACAAATAGTTTATTTATTTATTTATTTATTTAAATGTTGACAGCATGTTGTGCTATTGCATTTTGTGATTATTTTGTATAAAATACTGAAGTTTACAAATATTGGCACAGCTGGCTGAGTGAAGTTATGCATTGTTCTAAAATTGAGTTTTAATTCTGGCATGTTAAATTAGCATTTAACCTTTTGTTTTGTTACATATGCATATTTGTATGCCATCTAGACTGTAGATCCAATAACACACAAAATCAAGACTCCCACAGCCTCAATCTCTGAGCCTGCTTCTTAATAACATCTCTGTTAAAGTGCTGTGTAAAGCACAGCTCTTTCCTATGGAACTGTGTACAATAACTCAAGCTGGGGGACCTAACAGTGATTAATGAGCTATTGTTGTTTGAAAGTGTATCTTAGCCGAAGCCATTGACCTTATCAAGTCTTTAGGCCCAGGTTCCTGGTGAAGATCTCTGACCCCAATGCCCTAAATCTTGATGCCTTCACCTGGGCACAGAGATAAGGCCTGACCTTGTTTGTTAGTGTATAGGACCTGGAGAGTCAGAGTTCATCCCTCCCTCTTGATAAATCATACTAGTTTTTTCCTGTGGTGCACATAAGGCGCAGCGCCGTGAGCTACACTGAAATGTCAGAGAAGCATAGAGCTTCTGAGGGATTACAGCACTCTGATCTTGATGCATGGTATGTTTCATAAAAATTGTGGCTCTATCTGAGGCAGAGAGACAAATTCCAGGACAAGAGGGAGGCAGATGGGAGCGCCAGGTCCTGAAATGAAGTGGTTTCACTGGACCGCAACTGTTAAATCTGGGCTGCTTTCCCACTCATTGCACAAGACATCCTGGCTAACTGCAGAGACAGAGTGGGGGGTGGGACAGGAAAAGACAGAAGGATAGAGACAAAGAGAGAGATTTTTTTTCTAGGAGCTGCCCTGCAGCATTCTAACCATAACAAAGCATGTCACAATTATTATCAGGCTAAAGATATAATTAAAACAACACCATACATTGTTCTATTTGTCTCTTTGTCTTGATGCCAGACTCCTTTTTTCATGTGTGAATGAAGGTTAGAGTACATATATCTGGAGCTTAGTCCCGAATAAAGAGTTACAGTAACCACTGTGCACTTAAATGGCCATCATGAATGGTGGCTGGGATTTAGCACCAACATACTGTGATTAAGCAGCATACATCTTATAAAACAGCAAAAAGTTTATCTGTGCAATGTGTTTAAGTGTTTTTTAGTGTTATTTGTAAAACATAGTTATTGATATCACATAAGTGATGGCATTACAATGTGTGTAAATTTGTTTGTTCATTTATTTTATAGGGACAATGCATGTAAATGAACATTTGTAAAAATACAAAATGTAAACAAGCCGGATTTTAGCAACATTGCTAATTTACATCCGCAGTCCCTAGGCAGGTACACACAAAGACACAAACTCAAATATACATACAACACTACACAAAAGACTAATACCCAACACATATTTAAAATTTCTAAGTAAAATGTAAAACATTGTCTTATTGACTGCAGTAAACTATTCCAATATTTACTCCCTATTACAGACAATACTTTCTGTCCAAAAGATGTTCGCCTGTAAAATGTAATAAGTTGACTTTAATTAGAAAAAGTGAGGAAACCGATTGCCTTAAAATTTCCAAGTAAAGTAGTGTATTAATTTTTAGTTGTCATCACTTAATTCAGTTAAATAAAGAGAACTTGTTGGTCAAGTTCTGGTAACTCAAAATCATTAGTTGGGTTAACTTATTAATTATTAGTGTTCACATTACTAGGAAAATCTTAGGAAACCGATTGCCTTAAAATTTTCAAGTAAGCTGAACTAAAAAAATAGTTAAGTCAAAAAACAACAAAAAACAACAACAGATCTTAGGCAAAACATTATTTATTGCTCATCAATTTTCTTCAGACACTACAATGTACCAAACAATGCCATTCTGGCACCCCTAAATTCTAAACATTTTTCATTAATGTAACAATATGCATTACAAATCATGACTGATGAATAAACCAATAATACTAACAGTCTTTTGACCAGAAACTGAATAGCTGACCATGAAACAAAAATCAATGTTAGCTTAATTTTGACAGTTTAAACTTTGGCAGGTGACAATTTAACACTTTAATTAAAAGAATGTTGACTTTAGTGCAACCGCAACATTAAAGAGATAGTTCACAAAAAATGAAATTCTCTCATCATTTACTCACCCTCATGACGTCACAAACCCATAAGACTTTGGTTAGACTTTGAAACATAAATTAAGATATTTTTAATGAAATCTGAGAGGTTTCTGTCCCTCCAACTGAAAGTCCAGGTAACCAAAACTTAAAAGATCCAAAAAGTTTTCCAGCCTGTTTTCTTTAAAAATATCTAAATTTGTGTTTGAAAGACTAACCAAAGTCAAACAACATGAGAGTGAAAAACTGATGACAGAATTTACATTTTTGGGTGAACTAAGCCTTTAACGATCTCAAACAGCCTTTGCTTACATCAACAGAAGGGTTTTAAGTGAATGTAATTTTGGTTTCAGAGAATTGTGTCCAAGGGAAAGAAAAACTCCAAATTTGGCACATATCAGCCCAAAAGTTAGTCACATGGCACCTGGAAGGTGTTCATCCATGACAATGGCTCAGTCTAGAATAATGCTGTGCATGAAGACTCCAAATGTAGTTCTTGTGGAGGATGAATCCTGGCTGTCTTCTGTTATCATGGTCAGAATGCAATATCACAATTCTGGCTACATTACAAATTAAAATCACAAATGTACATATAACAAAGTACCAGGTCTACGTACAACTAACAGAGATTAATTATGGTAGCTAAAGGGTTAGTTCACCCAAAAATGAAAATTCTTATTAATTACTCTCCCTCATGTCGTTCCACACCTGTAAGACCTTCTTCGGAACACAAATTAAGATATTTTTGATGAAATCCAAGAGCTCTCTGACGCTTCCATAGACAGCAATTTAATTACCACTTTCAAGATCCAGAAAGGTAACAAAGACATTGTTAGAATAGTCCATGTGACTGCAGTGGTTCAACCTTAATGTTATGAAGCGACGAGAATAATTTTTGTGCACAAAAACAAAACAAAAATAACGACTTTATTCAACAATCTCTTCTCTTCCCTGTCAGTCTCATACTCTGTTGACATAGTAAACAGTCCACAGCTTCCGTGTTCTACGTCAGAATGCCGGCTCAGTGTTGGCCGGCTCCTGCATCAGCATCACACACGCGTCATGCTGTTCAAGTGAACAGCATCAGCCAATACTGAGCCGGCATTCTGACGTAGGACCTGGAAGCATTGAACGTAAACAGCGTAAGAGAATGAAATGGAAGAAAAGAAATTGTTGAATAAAGTCATTATTTTTGTTTTGTTTTTGTGCACAAAAAGTATTCTTGCTGCTTCATAACATTAAGGTTGAACCACTGTAGTCACATGGAATATTTTAACAATGTCTTTAGTACCTTTCTGGACCTTGAAATTGATGATTATATTGCTGTCTATGGACGAGTCATATACCTCTCATATTTCATCAAAAATATCTTAATTTGTGTTCCGAAGATGAACAAAGGTCTTACGGGTGTGGAACGACCTGAGGATGAGTAATTAATGACAGAAACTTCATTTTTGGGTGAACTAACCCTTTAAAGTATTGTCTGGAAGATAGACAAAATAAAACTAAAAAATAACTGTATAATGATGACAGAACTTGCATTTAACAAAATGCCAGATAAAAAAAAAGAAATGAAACAAATGCAGAGTTTGTATGTTTGATCCAAGATAAGAGAGTTAAATGAAGCATATTGAATGCCTATATGTAATGTATGTGTGAGGAATCATAGTTTATAATGAAAAATACAGAGAAAGTTACCTGTCAGCAATGTTTAAAAAAATCAGAGGTTTCTTCTCCAAGAATGAGAGGAAGACCATGAAGAACTGTGCACTTAGCAGTGATGACAGTACTGTGAAAAAAAAAAAAAAATAGAATTAAATATGAAATGAGCGAAAAAATCTAGTATAAAAAATTCAGTGACGTCAGTGCCCTGATAAATGTTACATCGAATGAAATATAAAATTGAGCTAATACAGTAACAGAATTTTGATTAAGAAAGAAGCATTAACAAGCTTACCATAGATTTAATTTGCATAAAAAAACTCTCTTTTTAACTGCCACTTTCTTTGTTGCACAAATTTCCAGAAATCAAGCTGCAAGTTGATAAAGTGCTGAGAAGAATTCTTGATTGAGGCTTCTGATTGTGATGTGATTGAACTCTGCATTGATCTGTGACAGGGAAAATAAAAGTTAAATGTACATGGGTTCACAGTTAGTGTGTTCAGGGCATACTTGTTTATTTTGTATCAACATGTTTAGAATGATTTCTTGTTAAATACCCCTTCAATGAATTAAATAACTTGAATGAACATAAACAGTCAGTGTGAAGGCATGGAATTGGACTAGTTCTGGTGCAGCTTCCATGTTTTAAGCGACATTGCTACAGTAGTAGAGCTCTATTTTCAAAGGAAAAATACAGCAGGCTACTTACATTTCCAATACATATCTCATTCCACAAAACAGATCCTGCAAATTAAGAAAAGTAGCCTTATATTAATCTACATGTCTCCTTCCACAAAACAAGCTCTGAAAATTAAGAAAATAATTCTTACTATATAGATTTAAATATTACAGTTTTTCCCGATTGCTTAAACACTATAACCAGGCTTTTGAACTAAAATTTCAAAACCATAACACCATTTATCAAAAAGCACACCCATTTCCCTAAACTATAAACAATATTCCCCTGTTTTGACACATGAATCAGATTTGTTGAACTGTCACTGCAAAACTCTAGACACAAATACCTTAATTTCTCATTGCCTACACCATGTTGTCATTTAGAAAGCACTAGCATTCAATATTGTTCACTCAAGTCAGCATAGCTTGAGCTCAATTAGCACACAGTTACCCACGTGGAAACACTAAGAGACAAAATTTATCACACACCAGTCAGAACCTTCAATAGATAGATAAAAGAGCCTGAGTCAGTTCATTCAGTTTTGGTACAATGGATCCAGAGAGACGTGATTGAAAGGGTCGAGGACACCAGAGAGGAGGAGGAGGAAGAGGATGAGCAAGAGCAGTAAGGAGTGGAGGAAGAGGTGAAGGAAGAGGAAGAGGAGGAGGACGAGGATGAGGATGTGGTGCAAGGAGTCTCAGATGAAATTTGTGCCACTAGTTGACCATTTCCTTGTCCATGGTATGACTATGAGGGAGGCTGGGCAATGAGTTCAGCCAAACTTAAGTTGCATCACCGTCGTCTCGATCATAAGAACCTTCAGGGAGGAAAACAGGTAGGTGTACCTCAGTGTACTCTACAGTAACTTTTTAGTGCTGTACTCTGTTACAACACATGCATCAAACTGCCTTACATACATAGGGTTTCTGCCTGCTTCCATTTTGTAAAAAGGATGTGTTACAGTTACAGTAATCTTCTATTTTTGTAGGACGCAGAGACGATGGAATGGAAGAAGCCTGACTAGACTTTTCAGTTGATGCGTGCCAGGGGTGGATCAGGCATGCAAGAGGATTTTACCCCCACTGCCTGGATAGGGCCAGTACAGCCTGTGATGTTGATGAGATTCTCTGGCCTGTCCCAGACCAAAGATATGATGTTGGGGCAGAATATTTTTTGTTGTTGTTTGGTGTATTGTACTGTACAGTACATTAAGGAATAAAAAATGTGCAAATGTATACACATGTTCATCATGTGAAACGGTTTTAATGGTTTTAAGTGGAGAGCTTCATTTTGACCTGAAAATAGGATGTTTGGGGAATTGGGTGAGATGTTATGGATTTGTGTTTACTGTTTTGAGAATATGAGGCATAGATTCAAGAAATGTGTTTAAGCAATCGAGAAAAACTGTAATTACAAACCATTGTGTAGTCTTCAAAAATTTTAATCTTAAAAAATCTAAAATAAAAAAAAATAAAAAACAAATTATAACATCCCTGTACAACACACCTAAACTAGCATCCAAATATAAATCAGTAGAGTAATTAGTAAAGTTTTCCCCAGTCTACATTGTACACATAATAAAAATATCAAAAAAAGTTCCTTTATTCAAAACATGCAGCCAAAGACCAGTAACTTGCAAATGCTAACTGCTAATAACATCACACCCAGTGTCACTGTGTAAGTTATTTAATCTGATTATATTACACTATCGATTAATGTATATTAAACAATGTAGAATTTTTAAAATATGACAAACAAGCACCAACTCACCATTCCATGTGCTCCAGCTACAGGTAGAACTGCGCATGACCACTCAAAAAATTTCATACTACTTATTATTTTAAGTAGAGGATAAATGAATCTATTGAGTTTAATATCTTTCAGTTCTAAAAAGTTGTCATTACTTAGTTAAACTCAGTAAGGTCAACAAACTTACTCAAAATAAGTTAAAATCACTTAATTTTATTAGTAAGATTAGTAAGACTTGTTTTATAAATTCATTGGTAACACTTTAGAATAATGTCTGTCATTAGTAAGTAACTATGCAGGAAGTAATGCAGGACTAATGAGTAGTACTACATTAACACTTCAACTACTAACTAACAGAAACAAGCTTAACTAATCAGTAAATAATATCAAATTTAGGAGGTAGTTCCTTATTATGTAATCAATAATTACTTAATGAGATAAGCCTCATTAATAACTGTTAACTAACTGACAAATTATAAAGAACATTATTGTGTGTCTGAGACGTAATCAGTCATCATTTTTACTCTGAATATAGTCATAAAATGCATCACTAATTACTTACTAAGTGTTACCTAGTGACTTTGCAGGAACTACTAGTGATTGGGACTATTGTTTTAAAGTGAAAAAGATGTTTTAATAATATTATTATTAATAATAATATAATAATAATAATAATAATACAGATGACTAGTAGTTGAGTAAGTAGTAATAAGAGTAGTAAGAGTAGTAAGAGTGACTAGGTACTTGAATAATTTGTGCTGTGTTTTATGAGCATGTTCTGAGTAAAAAAAAGACAATCTTCAAGAACTACTAGTGATCTGGACCATTGTTTTTAAGTGAAAAAGATGTTTTTCTAGGTAACACTTGAGTAATTAGTGATGCATTGATGCATGTTGTGATTAGTAATTAATTAGTAATTATTTATAATTTGTCAGTTACCTATTAGTTCTTAATGATGCCAATCTCATTCAGAAATTATTGATTACCTAATAAGGAACTATCTTAGTCCTAAATTCTATATTACTTACTTACTAGTATTACTTACTAGTTAAGCTTGTTTCCATTATATTTAATAGTAGTAGCTGAAGTGTTAATGTAGTGTTACTAATTTGTCCTGCATTAATTCCTGCATAGTTACTTATTAATGACAGACCATTATTCTAAAGTGTTACCCTAGCTTAAACTTTTGTCCGTGAAACCAGAGCTGCATCCGAAATTGTGTACTGTCTGAGTAGGTACTACATTTAAATTTAAATTCTATAGTTGAAAAAGTATGTTCTATATACTAGGATTAGTGGCTGAAGGTGGAGCTGGGGGATCCAGAAGACTGGGGACTAACTAACTAGATAACAAACTAAGCATAACTAAAAACCAAAACTAAGCATAACTATGATAACAATGTCATAGATCACTATTTTCCAAAGACACAAAGTTAAATCAGTTAACCTCAAAACTGTCTCAACTGACTTAATCTCACAAATCAAGCATAGTGATAGTTCTGGCAGGTCACGTGAGTCAAGTTCGCATCAGCTGATCCACATCTACCTATAGGAATATGATGCTATCACAGCTTCCATATATATGGTCATTCAGCTATCAGCAGCTTATCGCTTTGCTCAGGAAAAAGCAAAAAAGCACACAGGAAAACTGATAAGACTTTTTACGACCCAAAGGAATTTGCAGAAAATCTTGACTGTCACTTAATTCTTGTTGAAAAGGACAAAGTGAACCTTTTTATCCTATATATTCTATATATATAACCACTTGAGAATTGTATAAACATGTATCCAATTTTCCCATCTCATGTTTTTCCTTTCATAGGGTTTGACCTATGTATTAATTCTCTTTTGAACTCTTTTGTATTAATGTTTCAGAGTTGCATACTATGGTTAACTAAAATCACATGGGTATCATGTTTGGTCTCTATGAACTCCAATCTTCGTTCTTGATTTGTTACATTACATTTTGCTAACTCTCTGACACATTAGTATTATAAGAATCTAGACGGTTCTCCTCTCAAACACCCAATCCAATGTCTTATGCTAATATCCTGCTAGAGTTCAAAACGTCCTCCTTATTGGCTCAGTCACCTCCAGAGGGTGTTACATCTTCACACTTTAAAAATCACTGATCACAAGATCACGACGGTTCCTTTACTGAAAAACCCTGATGTGAAGATGATGCTGAGCTAATAGTCTTCTGAAGAACCCCAAGCTTGTGCCAGGCGGTGGCCTTGTCTTTCCATTCATCAAAGATCCTCTGAATCCGACTGGTTCTCTCTCATCATAACAACATCAGCAAAGATCAACGGGAGCCTCCACAAATTGCATCAGGACAGTTTAATTCAAATGGGCGAGACATGCAAGTATCAAACTTAGTCTCATTATTTGATACATTAACCCCTGGTTTCACAGACAAGGCCTAAGCTAGTCCTAGACTAAAATGCACATTTGAGCTGTTGTAACTGAAAGTAACTTGTACTGACAGATCTTAAAATATGTCAGTGCCATTGTTTTGTCTCAAGATGCACACCAGTAATGTTTTTTCTAGTGAATGTTTATAAAAGCTACTTAAATGCCCTAATTGAACTAAGGCTTAATCCTGGCTTAGGCTAAGCCCTGTCTGTGAAACCGGGCCTAAGTATCCTTAACTTAACTTTATTAAATTAAGTTAATTCTATTAACTGATCCAAATATTTATAATTAATTATAACTAGTTATAATTAATTATTCATATTTCTTTTGAGCTAATTTGCTACACACCTCAGATTCAAGTTTGTCAACTTACATACAAATTCGCCAGATTGATTATAAACTGCTTGCTTGGAAGTGAACTGAAACAAAGTTTAGATGAGATCTGCACTCCCCGCACAAGGAGAAGGCTATCAAGAAGGAGATCAAGCATCCACATCACAGCTGGCTATATTTCACCCTCCATTAATCTCTCAACGTCTTCACAAAGCTAAGTTTTTCTTTTCTTTTTTGTGCTTATTACTTAAAGCTATCAGGTTATTGCAACACTGCTTGTCGCTATCTGGGTATCATCAATTTAAGTTTTCTTCAGGCTTATCTTGTTGCTTAAGCTTTCTGATTATGGCAACATGCTTGTTGTCTTAAGCTCATTCAGGTAACTGCATTAAAATTTTGTTTTTTTGTTTTGATAGCCAATAGCCATTCATCAAAAGCGCTGAGATGAGATTTTGTGCTAACTATGGTCAGGGTTACCCGGGGGCTATGTTCCCCCAATCTACCCTAATTAATTTGTTGAGTAGATGCTGCATTAGTGATGAAAAGCAGTATGTTTACCGTCGAGGCTGAGAGCACACTAACATTAATAGTACCTCAAGTGGTTAAAGGGGTCATGACCTGCATTATTTTATAATGTTTTCTGGTGTGCACTTATAATGTTAGTACGATTTGTACATCAAAAAATATCATAATTTAGAAATAAAAGGCATTTTTCCTACCCTTATTTTAGCCCTCTGATTTGAACGCTCTGTTTTAAGGGGCGTGTCTGCTGTGAGTGTAAATGCCCACTACTGTGATTGGCTAACATCTTTGCATATAAAAATAGCTCAGTTAACATGTGGAACTTACATGAAAACTTTTAGCATGTTTTTACTATTACAGTTCTCAAGGTTTACTAATCGTGAAAAGTGTTGATTATAGCATTATATTTAGATTGTGGCATTAAATGTTGCAGTGATAAACATGTAGCTGATCACAGACATGTTGAGTGCATGAAGTCAAGACATTGAGGATGCTAAATTGCGAGCGGATTTTTGATATCTCAAACGGTTTGGCCGTGGCGAGGAAACAAATTTTTGGCAAGAAAAGGGAAACAGAAAGTGTATTAAAACTTCTGTGTACATTGATTTTTATGAAACTTCAGCAGTGTGTTCATTGTAGGAGGCCGATCACATGGATGTGACTATTGTGAGTCAAAGTTATAGCGCCACCAACTGGCAGCAGGAAGTGTGTCACTTTCAAAATGCTTTGAGATCATCCTCTTATTTTTACCCGATTTGCTTCAAACTTCATTAGAATAATGTCAAGACATGGCGAATGTAGACCTGTGAAAAGATTTTTTATATTTTTCAAACACTGTTGCCATAGCAACAGATCAAACTTAAGTATTTGTTTTGGATGCTTTTGAGACTCTTAGCATGCTTCAAATTGCATGAAACTAGACGCACATGTCAGGATTGTCATCCAGTAGACATGGGCAAAGCCTTAGAAACGGGTGGGGAGGAGGGCCTCTATAGCGCTACCTTTTGACAAAAGTGGGGTAACCCTACCCTACAAAAGTTAGTTTAACCTACAATCACCAAACTTGGTACACATATTCTTCTCATTACGCTGGACAACTTTCTATTTTACAGCTCCGACCAACAGGAAGTCAGATATTTTGGTTTGAATGTGGAGTTTTTATGTACTCCTCTAATGCCAAGTTTACACTACAGGATTTTAAGCCCAATTTACGCCCGATTTGCAAGTTGATGAGCTTGCCGACAGGTCGGGCTGTGATCGGGGGAAAATCAGAGGATGATCGGCGCTCGCCAATCTTTATGTGTGAACTACTGAACAACGCATCAAAAAGCCTCGCTGACGGGTCGCTGACACCTCACTGACGCCAGACAAATATCTAGCACACTAAACATCTGGAGCTGTCGGCCGACTCGATATCCTGTGGTGTCACGTGTCGCAACGCAACAGCCAATGAAATATACACTAATGTCTATGGAAGCAGCAATAACAATCCATTCAAATAGCCTATAATTTGCCAACGTTTATTCATATCAGATACACATTGTGTAAGTAACTATAAAGCTCACTCTATTCTTCTCCCAGTTTACCGGCCACATGTATTTTGGTACAAATGGATGAATTCACATGCTGTAGCCTATAAATCCGACTGACAGGACTCTCTGAACTAAAGCACAAACAAACAAGGCGGCGCCCAGCTCACTTTATAGATTAAGATCAAGATCATGATGTCGATTTTTAAATGACAAAACACTCACTTGCAAATATATGAGAATCAGAATATCAGATAGTTGATGACATGGTGAGAAAAGCGATACATCTGTCATACAGTGTGGCTGCGGTGTGTCACGTGACAATCATGATGCGTCGTCGTGGAAACAATAAAGGAAACATTCTAATGGTGGCCTTAACTCTGGGAGGTCAGCCAGAATATTACTTATGTGTGAAATGGTTCATTTAATTTTAATTTTAATTAAATTTAATTCAAAATTTAATCTAATTTCTTCCCAACGTCCATTTTCAAATAAAGTCATTGGATGACAGAGTTGTTGTCAGGTCGTGTAGTGTGTGACCCCCTGTTGCGGATCATTTACATAGTGTCACGTAGTGTGAACACCACAACGACTTCAAGACTCCACAGTAAGTGGACTTACTTGGCATTAGGGGATTCATGCAATTGCCACCAAACTTTCTGAACATAAACACCCTTTTTTTCAATATATAATAATACAAATATTATAAATAAACACATTTTAATTTATTTAGTCTCAAGTCACATATTTCTGAATATAATTTGTTATTTAAAGTTACCGTTATAGAGATTAGTGTTCCAGTGAGCTATATATGCTTCTGAAGATGTTTCATTATGGAATACGTGAATGGCCAAATCCAAAGAAATAATGTTTTTGGTAACACTTTGGTATGGGGAACACATATTCACTATTAACTACAACTTTTGCCTCAATAAACTCTTAATTTACTGCTTATTAATAGTTAGTAAGGTAGTTGTTGTAGCGTTTAAGTTTAGGTATGGGGTAGGATTTAGGGATGTAGAATATTTTCATGCAAAATAAGGCATTATTATGTGGTTTGTAAGTACTAATAAACAGCAAATATGCAAGCTAATAAGCAACTAATTAAAAGTGAGAATTGTTCCCCATACTAAAGTGTTAACATGTTTTTTTTTTTTTTGTTTTTTGCTCTCAATAGCAAGTTCACTGAATGACCATACAGTTAGGGAGGCATGTTGTGTCATCTGGGGGGCACTGCTCTATACGGAATGGTTGTCACCCTAAAAGATAAAAATGTGAAGTGGGACAGATAAAGCCAGATAAATTAAGCCAGGAGACCAACACAATTTAAAAAAGGCTGCAAATAGGCTTATAGATGGTTTTCACCTAACAATATAGCAATTGTTGAGGTAGTTTTAAAAATAATAGATTTTAGCGCTAGACAAGACCCTTATTCGTCAACTGGGGTAGTTGGGAGCCCTTTGAAGCTGCTTAAATATGGATTTTAGACCATCAAAAATGGTCTACATTAGGCACCATTCACCATTAGATGGAGAAAAATCTTGGAATGCTTTCTTCCAAAACATTAATTTTTATTTTAGATGAGGAAAGAAAGTCATATATATATATATATATATATATATATATATATAATTGGATGGCCTAGGGGTGAGTAAATAATCAGGAATTTTCTTTTTTGGGTGAACTATTCCTTTAACAATTTAAATTTTATTGTAAAGTGCTAACAACATCTTTATATTGTCTATTCTTGTAAATGTCATATATTCTAAATCAAGAATGCATGGTCTCTGAATTCTATGTTCGGAATGAATCTAGGTGATTTATAGCTAAGTAGAATCTAATAGTTGCAATGACAAGCAGAATAATATGATATATGTGTTCCACTTCTGATTGCTTTGGTCAGCATTCATTTTGTTGATCATTTGTCTCAATGAATGCCCTTTGATCTGGAGGGAAAGGGTGATAAAAGGAGCCTTCATTACATTAGACAATAACAACACATGGAAGCCTCCTGAGATTGAACAGGAATCAATGACACAAGCCTTTTTTAGCAGAGAACATGTTGGACAATAAGGTCCAGAAAAATTTGAGATGTTTGATTTTTTTCATTGGCTGATTTATCAAAATTAGTTTCATTGAGGATGTCCAAGTACAGTTAAACATAACCATAGTGCCGGTTTCTTCAGTTTGCAGTGTCATTTTAGTCAAAGTGTATTTACACTGTTACAGTTCGGCTCATAACTGCAACAAAGAAGGGCGATCACAAAAAAATATATATTTTATTATAAATCTCTAGGGGAAGACATAACAGGAAAGGTTAAAGAAACATTCAAACGCCGACGATTGCATCCCTGACCACAAAAATGAAGCTCTAGCGCAAGTTCTGCCAGGAGGACTCATGTTATGTCACCTATTAGTTCAGATATAACCAATCATTATCTAACACTTGGAGTATAAAAGATCGGTACTTACACATGTCTGAGTTCGCAGATGCTGATGCAAACCTTCACCTCCATCCTCCCCACCACCACCACCAGGATGGTCCCTGTCCATACTTCCCGGGGGACAGCTACGCCCTGCCTTCATCTTCAGGCAGGAAACGCAAAGTCCGCAACCTTCAGGATGTGAGCTATGGAAGGAGCCTACGCCAAAGAACCTTAACTTGTGATATTTTGCTTGCTGATTGGTAATAAATATCATTGTTTCGTTATCTTGCCTCCTGAGTCTTTCTGGTAGAACTGAAAAAATAGCAAGGATCTGGTGGTGTGAAGTTCCAGACCAAGGACAAAAAACAAAAGAAAAACACGGCAAGACCGTGACACCTACCCTAATAAAAAAGGAGGACCTTACCTAAGGGCCTCATCCATTAACCCATTTCAGGTCAGACTACAAAATTAAACACTTAACAGTACATAAATTAAATCCCATCACCAGCACTTAATTTCAGCACCCACTTAGTACTCGGCCAAAACC
Organism: Ctenopharyngodon idella; assembly: GCF_019924925.1. NCBI lineage: Eukaryota > Metazoa > Chordata > Actinopteri > Cypriniformes > Xenocyprididae > Ctenopharyngodon > Ctenopharyngodon idella. The sequence continues at coordinate 11,069,768 of NC_067237.1, forward strand.
ACCTCTCCCGTCTCACTCTTAGTATCTCCTTCTCCAGCAATTCTTGGCACCTAAGAAAATCAATATTTAAGGTGAAAGAAACAGAATGAAAAAGACAAAATTATCAATCTCTACAAGGAGCACAGGACAGGGTGTCAGCCAGGAGATTATCCACACCCCGTATATGGCGAATATCTAAACAGTATAGGGCTGTAGAAATAGAGACCATCGAACCAGACGTTGATTTGGCCTCTGCAAAGAATGTAAGAAGGTCAGTGGATTATGGTCAGAAATTACCACAATAGGAGCAGTATCACTTGTCAAATAAACATCAAAATGTTGTAAAGCCCAAATCAAGGCTAATGTCTCTTTCTCAATTGCTGAATAATGTACTTGATGAGAATTGAATTTACGAGAAAAGTAACTGACCGGATGGTCTACACCATCATCATCAGTCTGTAATAGTACAGCCCCAGCACCAACTTGGCTAGCATCCACCTGGATCTGAAAAGTTGACCCAAAGCGTGGTGCAGCTAGGACTGGTGCTGTGCTAAGCAACATCTTGACATTTTTGAAGGTCTGTTGACAAGATAATGATTACTCAAATTTTACTTTTGTTTTCAACAAATCAGTTAAAGGAGCTACTACAGATGAAAAATTTGGACAAAAACTCCCATAATATCCAACCATTCCTAAGAAACGCATTAACTCCTGCTTAGTACTTGATGGAGGGAAATTATCAATAGCCAGAACCTTAGCCCTCACAGGACGCACCACACCCTGCCCAACTACCTTACCCAAATAGGTTACCGCTGCCCTGGCGAACTCACACTTCGCCAAGTTAACAGTTAATCGAGCCTTAGCAAGGTGTTCAAATAGGGCTCGGATGTGGCAGAGATGTTGTTTCGAGGTCTGACTATAAACCACAACATCATCCAAGTATACGGCGCAACCCTCTAAACCAGATGTTACCTGGTACTGAACGGTGGCAGGTGCATTTCTAAGGCCAAAAATAAGCATCTGAAAATAAAACAGAAAATTCAGAAATTAAGGACACCAGCTCAGCTCTTTGATGATCAGGTAAATGTTTCACCAAGCTCTCCAAATTAGCTAGAGTGTCAGAATTTTTCAAACGTGGCTGAAAAAGACAATTGTCAGGTGTTGCAACATCTTCTGCCAAAGCTGTCACTGGGGAAGAAAGCATCCACCTGGATGCAACACTGCAACAGCAACTGGAGTCACCTCAGCCACAACTGAACGATTATAAAACGGCTTTAATAGATTAGCATGGCACAACTGAGTCCCTCTTTTGCGTTCAGATGTAGAAATCAAGTAATTCTGATCAGATACTTTGTGAACCACAGTATAAGGACCAGAAAGGGGACTCAGGCAGAGGTAGCCAGAGGTGGGTAGAGTATCCAAAAACTGTACTCAGTAAAAGTACAAGTACTTATAGAAATATTTACTCAAAGTAAAAGTGAAAGTAATAATCTTAATAGTTACTTGAGTAAGAGTAAAAAATTACGACTCAAAAGAGTGATTCATTTGTGAATGGGGCATCATTCATGAAAAAAAAAGAGACTTGCGCGCTTGGAATAAACTATGCATTTCTTAACATGTATACAGTATTGCGTTAAAATAAAGTAACGAGAGGTACATCGCCCAGTGTAGGAAAGTAAAAGTACAGATTTTTTATGAGAAATGTACTCAAGTTAAAGTAAAAGTACCCACATTTAAATCTACTATAAAAAGTACAAATTTTCCAAAAAAATACTCAAGTAAATGTAACGAAGTAAATGTACTTCGTTACTACCCACATCTGGAGGTAGCAAAGCCAAAACCTGATCACCAGCACAAAATTCACGGGACTCAGGCTTCTTGTCAAACCAGCACTTCATTTTCTTTTGCTTTTTCAACAAATTATTTTTAGCCATCTCTCCTGCTAAAAACAACCATCTTCGGAAACCATTTACATACTGTAACAAACTCAATGGTGGTTCATGCTCCTTTAACCCATCACGAAGAACTGCCAGTGGTCCACACACTTTGTGCCCAAAAACTAAGTCATTTGGGCTAAAGCCCAAACTGTCCTGCAAAACCTCCCGAGCCGTTAGCAACAACCATGGCAAACCCTCCTCCCAGTCACGATTGAGCTCCACACATTATGTCCGCAACAGAGATTTTAAGGTCAGGTGAAAGCATTCCAAAACCCTTTGACTCTGTGCATGGTAGGCAGTAGATCGATTATGCCTCACCTCAATTTGTTTTAACACCTCCCAAAACATACCAGAGGTAAAGTTAGTTCCTTGGTCATTTTGAATGACCTTGGGAATACCAAAAATAGATATGAATTGAATCAAGGCCTTCACTATGGATCGGGTCGTGATGAAACAGAGAGGATAAGCAGCTGGATATCTAGTACTTTGGCACATTACAGTAAGAAGATAGGTGATACCTGACTTTGACGGTGGTAACGGACCAACACAAGCCTGAAGTGTCAATTATCAAGTGTTAGAATGGTGATTCCACAGCTGGAAAAGGATACAAAGGAATTAGTTTAAGAGGCTGGTTGGGTTTACCGGTTAATTGACATGTTGGACAAGTTTTAATGTACTGTCTAACATCCTTTTTCATATGAGGCCAATAAAAGTAACGCAACAACTGACCATGCACTTTATTTACCCTGAAATGACCAGCTACATCTCCATGTGCCATTTTCAAGACCGTTTCCCTCAAAGATGTAGGGACAACAACCTGAAAAGAGGCCTGGCCCAACAATACATCATTGCCAGATAGCCACTTCCTAACCAGTACACCATCTTCAACAAAATAGCCACTTGCTACTTCTCCCATCTTCTTTAAAGGCAAAACAGAAGTAAACATTTCTTTCAAAGTGTCATCGCCCTGCTGAGCTTTAATCAACTCCCTGCATAAAATGAAAGAAGAAAGAACAGAGAGGCCGGTTACAGTCATCTTCAACGAATCTTCAGGCTTAGGCTCCAAATCCTGCAAAACATCAGAATTATTCTTGCTCATAGCACGAGTAACCGCACAAGACACAAACACATCAGGAAATTGTGTGAGATCAGTTTAATCCTCCAATGTGGGAAAAGCGGTTACAATTGGAGGTGGTGGGATGTCTCTCCACACACGACCACCAGCCAAACTGTTACCTAAAATCACATAAATTCAGACAAAAAACAGGCAATGATGGTTGCACACCTACAACCACTGTACCACTAACCATTTTCTGTATGATGGCAACGATTTTTACTAACCTCACCCTTGTGTGTCCGAACATACTCATCAGCGAGAAAGGAAGCCTCCTCTGCAGTTTTAATATTTCGCTCTGTTATAAAAACAGCCACCTCTTCGGATAGAGTATTCTTAAATTGTTCCAACAACATCAATTCATACAGAGCCTCATAGGTATCTGCATGAGATGAGGAACACCACCGATCAAATTGAATACGCAGATCTCTTGCCAACTCAGAAAAAGATTGTTGTGCTCCTTTACACAAAGCTCTAATCTTTTGTCTATGTGCCTCAGGAACTAGCTCGTATGCTTTCAATACTACTTCCTTTACTTTTGCATAGACCTGACTATCCGCTACACTAAGTGTAGAATATGCTTTTTGAGCCTTACCCTGGAACACTCACTGTAACAATAATGTTCGTTTGCTATCTTTCCATCCCATAAAATTTGCTAAATGCTCAAATAAACTAAAGAAAGTGTCCAAATCATTTTAATTAAACTTGGGCATAAGACTAAGACTTCTTGCAACATCAAAACCCTGTACAAATGAATTACCCTTCTGGGACTGCACAACATCAGGTTGACACTCCAGCCTACCTTCTCTAATCAATTGCAGTCTCTGTGCTTCAATATCCAGTTTACGAAGTTCAGCTTCTTGCTTTCTTTTATTATTCTCCATTTCTAAGAGCAACTGGTAACACTTTTTTTGGTAACACTTAAGTAATTACTAGTGGGTTACCATGATCTTCACTTTAGAATACTGATCCAAATAATTAGTAGTTCCTTTAAGGTTGTAGTAACTCTTGAGGTATTACTATCCAATACTTTACAAAAACCTCAAAAGTTTACAATGACTCCAGTAGTTACTAGAGAGTTATCATGTTTCTCACTTTAGAATACTGATCCAAATAATAAGTAATTCCTTCTGAAGGATTTGGTAATACTTCAGTCATTACTAGTGGGTTACCATGACATTTACTTTAGAATTAATTATACATTATGCATTATTCACATTAATTATGAACCTGTATATGGTTGTTCTTAGTAGTTCTCTGGGAGGTATGAAAAAAAAACAGTAGTTACTGATTAGCTAATAGTGAACTACCACCTTCAACTGAGCACTATTACTTACTAATTCATTAATCAAAGTTTCTTGTTAGTTAATAGTAGTTACTAGAGTGGTAATAATGCATTACTCATTTGTTCCTGTGTAGTTATTCATTAATGAAGGATCATAATGAAGGACCAGTAAAGTGTTACCCAAAGTTCATCTTTACACTGCAGAGCTGGAACAGAAGTTGCATCTGAATTGGTACAATTACAAATGCATAAATGATGTTGAGATTAATGTTTTAAAAAATAACATTTTGTTTATTGAACATTTGTAAAAAATCAATATCACGTTTGCAATTGTGCTCATATTTGTGAAAACAGCCCTCTTTCTTGTGATATGGCTTAATTATATCATATTTTCTAATAAAAATATCAAGATCTTATACAAGTACTTTTTTGCAATCATATCTTGAATTTTGTGGGCATTTATATTAATTTTGGTGACATTTTTGACACAATCCCTTGTTGATTTCTGACCCAGCACAACAGTAACAAAATAGATGAAATTAGAAATAAGTTATTGATTGCATTTGAAGCAGAAAGTTTTACATCATCCAAACAAATTAATGATGTTAACAAAGAAATCAGACAATGCAATGTGCAATTTAGCGATATCTCTGCAGTTGTGGTCTTTTAGTCCGAGACCATGACAATTTAATTGTCATGGTCTCGACCAAGACCTTCAAAAAATGGTCTTAAGATCAGTCTCGAGACCAAGCAATGCTAGACAGTAGACTACATATCTGCCAAGCTCTCACACTAGTGTTGTAGTACTCGAGACAGTACTACAACACTAGTGTGAGAGCTTGGCAGAGATGTAGTCTACTGTCTAGCATTGCTGAATAAAGCAGGTTGGATGAACGAGAAAAGCCAGATATCATCTCAGAATGTCAGACCATATTGACAGGGGGTAACAGTGGCAGTGTAAACACTGAGTACAGATTGAACACGGAGCTTCTTCCATTATGTTGTTTTGCTTAATGTAAACCAATAAACCTGGCTAACCTTGTTTTTCCAGTCAATGCTTTTTTAGAATGCCATTGATTAACAATTCTGGTTATTGATTATGTTGTGCAGGTTCAAGAATCTCAGTGGTTCTTGATTGTGGGTCAGCAGTGGTCTGCCAGAAATGGGCCATAGACCCATGATAAGACAACCAACAGCACTGGGTATTTTTAAATTCAGGCAGTCAGTTTTCCATCTATGGCAATATGTTATTTTAAAATTTCTCTGTGTTCTTAATTTACCTTTTTTTTTTTTTTTTTTTGCAATTGCTGTCCTAAATAAGGAAAAATCTCAAAATTCTCACTCAAAATAATTTCTTTACAAAATATGATTCACAAATGTGTAAGCTAATTCACATTCACAATAAAGTTTCTGTTTGCAAACAGCAATTCACAAATTTATAATTCATAAATTAAATTAAATTTAATTCATATTCACAAAAAATACGATTTGTCAATGCACAAACAAATGTACGTTCACAAAGGAATATTCACAAATGCAAAACACGATTCATAAATATAGTATAAGTATATGTGAATTGATTGTAGAATCTGCATTTGCAAATTGTTCTCTTTAACCAATCAGATAAGCTGAATTACCTGTCACAAAATTGTCTTTGACTTCTGTTATAAAATAGCGATTTTTTTTTTTGTTGTAAAATCCAAAAATAGATCAGTCAAAAATGAATGTTTAATGGTGAACATGTTGTAGATTAGCGTACAGACTATCAATTTATTAAGCAATCAGTGTATTCACAAAAGCTGTTTATTCAGTCTACTGAAGCATTTCCACCATTGACTTAGGGTGCGTCTCGATCAGCTCCTTAGCTCCCTAGGTCGTGAATCAGTATATTGTGTATACGAATTTGGTCATAAGGACAGCAAAGACCCTGGCTCACTACATATTGGGACACTGATGACTCTATTTCTGGTGACATGACAACATTTTCTCATTGTACAACATCACTACTGGTATTTATGAACAAACAGCAGCACAGATATCTTTCTGACATTAATTGTTTGTTATTTAAAAGTATATTATGACAAATTCTTTGATTCTTACAAATCTTTGCAACATTTCAGCCATAAATTTATTAGAATTTCAGAATTTCCAGTAAGGGAACATAGTGAGCATCGATTTTCTCTGGTTTTCACTGTGCATTATGTGACTTTTTAGGGAGCAAATGATTCAGTGCATTGGAATGATTTTTGCGATTGAGACCGTCCTTAAAATGGCAGACTCCCTGATCAGTGCCCTGACTACTTAACTAGGGAGTTGACTGAGACGTACTCATCAACTCACTCACCAGTGTACCAGATTATTAGGCTGTTTTGCACCTTGAAGGCTCCCCGGGGCTCTTTTAATACACCTTGCTCAATGCTTTGATTCATGAACCATAGCTTTGCATGTTTGCCTGACCAAAATGTCAGCTTTCCTTGGATTCTTGCTTGGCTCAACTTTACTAGAACTATTTGCAATTTGGCAAAGACTCTACAGACATAAAAATTATACCATGACACCATTTAATGAACAAAAGCCCTTGAGGTATGTATTGAAGGTCTGATTTTGGGCCCTTTTTTGTTTATCACTTTGACCTATGCAGAACTGTACAAAATGTTCTACAAAAGCTTTCCTGGCAAAGTAGAGAGGGACTTGTGTCTTGCCTCGTCTGTGAAAATCTCAGACTTCAGTAATGCAAATAAATAATGGAATGAGCAGGCTTGTGTATGCACTCAGCAAAATTAACCACTGCAAACCATGCACTTTGACTGAGGGAGAAAGCCCCTTCCGTAATGAGTCAGAGATGATATCTATAAAGACAGAGGCCTGAGATGACCCAACACAGGGCCAAAGTCATTGCCTCAAACCAAAAGCTCCACAAACCCTCCACACAGAGCATAGCAGTCTGTTCAGTGGCACTGTTCAAAAATATGAGGGCAAATGTATAAATGTGTGGTGAATTGAATTAATCTCAGAGTACCTCTGTCAATGTAAACTTTTAAATGTTGTATATGGTGGGGCTTATAAAATTTAATGATACATTAAATGTAATAGTTTCTAATTCATATTAAGTGGAACATACAAAGACAGAAGTTGATTATAATGATATTTTCCTTCTCTTTCTCCATAGCTGTTTGTTTGTCTTTGTGTACATTGACAGTTAATACGTCATACTGTTGATGAAATATGAGTTGTTTGATAACTTTATTATACTTATGAAAATTACTGCCTGTTAAAGATCCATTTTCCTAAAGCAATCAATACCACCCTTCACTTCATCCCCATTGTGTGTGAGTGTTATGCATCCACAGAGTAGCTGATTGGCCACTGTCTATCCAAGGTACCAATAATTATAATTCACACTGTATATTGTTTGATTTACATGAATTCCAAAAAATATATATAGTGATTCCTCTAAATAATATAAAAGCCCATTTCCATCGCATAAGAAAAAAAATCTTAACTTTGTTAATTATGACATACTAAAAAAGTCAAAATTATGACAAGAAAAGTTAAAATGATGGCATACTAAGTCGAAATTTTGAATTTTATGTCATAATTATAACATAAAAATTGACAAAAAGTAATATGAGATTAAAAACTTGAAATTATGATATAAAAAGTCAAAATTACAACATACAAGTAGTGATTGGTTACATGTATCTGGATTACGTAATCAGATTCCAAACATTAAGTACTTGTAATTAGATGATATGATGTTTTAGTCAGTAAGATTACAGTAACTTCTTTATTAATTACATTATTACATTGTGACATTGTCATCTTGAAATAAATACATTGTAGAAATACATTTACAGAAATCATTTCACTTTTAAGAAGTGTTTTCTCAACATTGCAACACTGCATATCTAATCAGCACCTGACAAGCACAATTATTATTTCACTTATCACTCAGTGAGTCATTTAACCATATATTACTCTCTTTGGAATGCTTTTGTTGTGCAAACACATTAAAATGTACAAAATATCATTTCATATTTACATGCAATGCAGAGATTCACCAACTTTTTTTGTCAGCTGAACCTCTTTGACCTAAAATATTTAATAGAAGTACCCCCCTGAGATTTTACGTTAATTGTCAGGGTCCTGCCCTGACAGTCTTATCTGTTTTGTCTCCTTTTATTGTTTCCTTGTTTGTCTTGTGCTTGAGCACATGGCTCTGTATTTCTTTGTGTTGGTCATGTGCTCCTCTCATCCTGCCTCCTTGTTTCCTGTTACCATGCCCCCTTGTTTTGTCCTTGTATAGTCCTTGATTGCCTGATTGTGTTCACCTGATCCTCATGTGCTCTGCTCCCTATTTATTGTGCTCCTTTCCCTCTTGTCTTTGCTGGTTTGTTGCGTGAATTGTTGTTATGTAAATGTTTGCTTGCCTAGGTTCATGTTTTGTTCGACTGCGCTACATAGAGTTCTTCTTGTCTGTTCTAGACACGTATTAGAACCTGTTGATTCTAGTGTTCTCTTTCAAACATTTCCTCAGTATCTCACTATGGGAAACGCCTTGGGCGTGACCAATCCTGGAAGCACCAATTACACCACGTCTGTCAGTATCAATGACAACAGTGATGCAGGAGTCCCGCCTCCCTAATATATATCGCTGCTAGCGGTTCCCACTTCATTCTCGCTCTCTTCCCCGTGAAGATTCTATTTGGAAGCTATCCTTGGCAGATCCTCGTAAAGAGTGGCCGCTAAACTGTTCAAGGATGAGTTGCTATTCTAGGTATGTTGCCGAAAGCAGCTGCTTTTCTGAGGACATATTCACTGTTAAAGTGAATATTTTTTTCTTTCTGCTGTTTTTCTCGAGCAGTTACAGCTCCTTTTTCTCAGTTGTTCCCCCACGTTAAGTGGTGTGACAGATCGTCCAATCCCACCTCATTATGGGAATAATTGTTTAAAACCCGATTTCGAGAGACATGTTGTGGTGATCTCATTAATCCCTTGGTGTTCGTGTCTCTGTTATGGTGACTGCGAGCAGTGGAGCAAAAGGGAAAGATCTCTCTCGCCCATGTATGTGTGGGTCTATGATTTCTTTTAAGGACTCTCACCCTCTGTGCATAGCATGTTTGGGAGTTAGACACGCACAGGCTGTGCTCGCTAATCCCGAGTGCTACCTACACTGCTCTCATTTCCCATTAAGGGTTTTAAAGCACTTGGTACGAGTCAGGGCCATGAATAACTGGGACCCAAGTCTTTCCACGCCTCCTGCGTAGAGAGATGCGGTTACTCCTCAGGCCCGGTACAGCTGAGAAGAGTTGATGGATGAGATGAACTTCCTCCCCCTCTTTGAATCAGACCTCTTAGGAGGATACAAAGAGGAGGAGGAGGACGATGATGAGGCAGTTGCTCATCTCTTGGAAGTGGATTTGGAGGAAGATTAAGAGGATGCTATCCTCCCTCCTAATCTTTTTTCTTGGCCTGGCAGCACCATGAGTCCCCCTCCCCCATGCCAGGGGAATTGGACTTCATGGAAATGTGCAGCAAAAAGGCCAGGGTGCAGAGAGGGATTTATATGATGGGAAGAGGCAGCCGTTGTGCACTTCCCCAGTCAAGCAGCAATTCAAACTTTAAATCTGATTCCAGCCATCCTAGCATGTGTCGCAAAAATTCAACATTTCTGGAACAAACCCTTCTCACATAGAGTACCTGTTAAAGGTTTCACTAGTCTGAACATTCACAGTATGGAGGAGTTGGGGATGTCCAACTAATTCCTATGTACATCTGCACTGGAAATTCCTTGTCCATGTAAACATACTTGGCAATAAAGCTCTTTCTGATTCTGATTTTTCTGGTTCTTTATTTGCTGTTGAAAGCTGGTGATTCCATTCAGCCTTTGCTGGACTGTCTTGAGGACATAAATAAGTGGATGTAAAAAAATTTTAATAAAATAAATATCTCCAACTTAATTAAGACAAAAGTGAAATTATTACAGATTCATTTCATTCACAAAAACGAATTTACATAAATGGAGCAAGCGCTAAGTGCATGTGTGATGATTATCAGGGCCACTATATAAGATGTTAAAAGCTGATAAACACAAAAGTTTTGTTTACATTTAATTCAATGTCTTCACTGTTACTTTCCCTGTGTATAGCTTACATGTAAGCAGCTTTCTCTACTGTGAACGATTATAACGCTATTCCCTGATGCTGATGTGCAATTCAAACTTTAAATCTGAGGTAGACATATTTCTCTCAGTTGTTCAGTTTCCTTAAAGTGCCCTTATTATGGATTTTTTGAAAATTACCTTTCATGTAGTGTGTAACATAGCTCTAAGTGAATGAAAACATTCTGCAAAGTTTTAAATCTGAAAGTGCACCGTATATAAAGTTATTGTCCCTCATAAGTAAGAGTCGACTCTGAGTCAATTAAACAAGTCGTTTGTAAAACGAATCCCAAGCCGTTTCATTGTGAAACATTAGCATATTGCCCGCCCACTTGTTGCGCATGCAGACACCAGGGAAAATTCATTTTTTCAACAATACCACAGCAGTACAATCTTTTGTTGTGTTCCCGTCATTTTACTGACGACTGCTTCTCAAGCCTCGGGGACTTTAACGCAGGATTCACAAAATGCTTGGTCTTAAAATATGGATCAATGCCCAGTTTATTTGGACCAGCTTGCTCCTCTGAATCTTAACCTGTAAGTATGATTAATAATTGATGTTTACATTTTTCTAGCGATCGTTCAAAATTGGTAGTTTTGTATGTTATGTTGTATAACGTACACCCTAGTCTTTATGTCTCCTGCTAACCAGCTAACTCACGTTTCTGTAGTTCTGCTATTCAGATGTGGGTCCAATATTGTCTAAAAATTTGTCAATTAATGCAGCTTGTCTGACTTATTACTTGGAGTAATGATCAAGGATGGAGCATGACTTTTGTTTACAAAGTATAATGCATTATCAGCTATTCACGTTTGTGCTCGGCTAACGTGGGAGTTTACAACATAGCTGTGGGCCCGGTTCACTTACATAAGCGTAAAACAAACTGTTTTTTTCCTCTGCATTTTTATTACAATAGAGTGGAGCTCTATCTGTATTTTAATAGGATGTTGAGATGCTAGTCCTCGCTAACTAGTATTCTCTCTGTAAACATTGTAATGTCAAAAAATGATATAGCCATTTTTTACTTTGTTAATAGTTATGGTGAAAAAGTCTGTGTACACATCTAGCCTAAATTTTTATCTTATGTTTAGAGGTTTTTCCCTCAATACATCATACTCCAGGATTCCCCTGCCGTGGGGACATTTAAAACGTAGCTTATAGCTAATACAGTGATATAAAAGACCACCAAACTCGAACCTTATTGGGAATGTAGGCTATACTATATACCAGGGGTGCCTAAACTATGGCCTGCGGGCCATCTGCGGCCTGTTATCAGACCTGTGGTGGCCCACAAGGGATTTTAAAAATAATACGAATCTGGCCCATTATAGGGAAAAATATGAAATTCACTAAATAACCATCGGGTGTCGCTATCACATGCAGCCAAGGAATTTATAAAGGAGTGTCTAATGTAAGTTGCCACTATAATTTGCCCAGAAAAGATGCAAGATTTTAAAAACATCAGTCTTTCAAGAAACACAGTATTGAAACACGAATTGAAGACTTGTCTGCAAATCTAAAAGAACAAGTGACAGACAAAGTACCCACGTTTGATTTTTACTCAATTGCGTGCGATGACAGCACTGACCTGACAGACACTGCAATTTTTTTGCGCGGGTGTGGACAGTAATTTTTGCATTTCAGATGAGCTTCTTGATAAGAAGAGCCTTAAGAGTACGACAACGGGAAAAGATCTTTTTGAAACCGTATCATGTGTGATTGAAAACATGAATCTCCCTTGGGCCAAGCTCTGTGGCATTACAATGGATGGAGCGCCATCCATGATCGGCGAGCAGAAAGGAATGGCTTCCATGGTACACAACAAAGTTTGCAAAAGTGGAGGTGAGGCTGTAAAAATGCACTGTATCATACACCAGGAAGCGTTCTGTGCCAAAGCCATCCAGATGGACGATGTGATGACCACTGTAGCCATACATATGTGAGCAAACATTTTCGCTGATGATGCTGAACAAGAGTCCACTGAAAGCCAGTCTGACTGACAGCCATCTCTGTGATCTGCTTCGTATCTCTACACGACTTGCTCCTGACTTGACATCAGTTCTGAAATCCAAGGCACAACATCACTGGTCACATCAATAAAATTAATGGTAAATAAAAAAAAAATTTGAAAGCAATACATTGTAATGATTCCTAGGTTAAAATTTTATATAATATCATGGAGCATATATAAATATATATTTATCACACACATAACATTTTTAGAAAATAGCATATTTAAAATACAAGTAGACAAAGACAAATTAATGGCAATAATCAATTAGCTTGTCTAATAGTAGTTTATTATTATTATTATTGTTACAGACATGCGGCCCGAGACGACAGACTTTTTTTTGCACCTGGCCCCCAGCAGAAAAAGTTTGGACAACCCTATATGTATTACTCATCATTAGACAAGTTGAGAGAGACGGATCTTTCTCGCGAGTGGGTGTGGTTTAATTTGTTGTGTGTGGGAAAAGCGCCAATTAAACAAAACTAAAGCCAATAGATTTCTTTTCACCCATCCCCCACTATTCAAGTACATACACACTTTAAAACATACAAACGCACACCTATTTATTCTCATTCTCTCATGCTTTCTCAATATGTCGTGAGAGTATACAGATAGATTAATAATCAATTTAAAAATGATGTAAAAATAAAAAATAAAATAAAAATTAATTAGCGCCCTCTCATGGTACGCACAGTGCGTACAGCCGTACAGCTGCAGGCGCCACTGATAACACTATATTGCCAAAAGCATGCAGACTGCTTCTAGAAACATTTGTGAAAGAATGGGTCGCTCTCAGGAGCTCAGTGAATTCAAGTGTGGTACCGTGATAGGTTCAACTGTTAGTGGTGTCATAACAAAGTGGAAGCAATTGAGAACAACAGCAACTCAAAGCACAAAGTGGTAGGCCACGTAAAATCACAGAGCGGGGTCAGCGCATGTTGAGGCGCACAGTGCGCAGAAGTCGCCAACTTTCTGCAGAGTCAATAGCTACAGACCTCCAAACTTTGTGTGGCCTTCAGATTAGCTCAAGAACAGTGTGTAGAGAGCTTCATGGAATGGGTTTCCATGGCTGAGCAGCTGCATTCAAGCCTTACATCACCAAGTGCAATGCAAAGCGTCGGATGCAGTGTTGTAAAGCACGCCGCCACTGGACTCTAGAGCAGTGGAGACATGCTCTCTGGAGTGACGAATCACGCTTCTCTGTCTGGCAATCTGATGGACGATTCTGGTTTTGGCGGTAGCCAGGAGAACGGTACTTGCCTGACTGCATTGTGCCAAGTGTAAAGTTTGGTGGAGCGGGGATTATGGATTGGGGTTGTTTTTCAGGGGTTGGGCTTGGCCCCTTAGTTCCAGTGAAAGGCACTCTTAATGCTTCAGCATTCCAAGACATTTTGGACAATTTCATGCTCCCAACTTTGTGGGAACAGTTTGGGGATGGCCCCTTCCTGTTCCAACATAACTGTGCACCAGTACACAAAGCAAGGTCCATAAAGACATGGATGAGCGAGTTTGGTGTGGAGGAACTTGAGTGGCCTGCACAGAGTCCTGACCTCAACCCGATAGAACACCTTTGGGATGAATTAGAGCAGAGACTGCGAGCCAGGCCTTCTCGCCAACATCACTGCCTGACCTCACAAATGCGCAAAAAATCCCCATAAACACACTCCTAAACCTTGTGGAAAGCCTTCCCAGAAGAGTTAAGGCTGTTATAGCTGCAAAGGGCGGGCCAACTCTATATTAAACCCTACGGATTAAGAATGGGATGTAATTAAAGTTCATGTGCACGTAACGGCAGGTGTCCCAAAACTTTTGGCAATATAGTGTAGCTGATGGAAATGCCATTTGTCGAATAAAATTTCTCAAATCTTGACACAATCTTTTTCCGTTTATTTTTAGTGCATAAAATCTATATCGATAGTTCAAATGTTGCAAAATGAGTTTGGAAACACTTTTTGTCGAGAAAAGGGGCTTTAATGCAAAAATATGGTGTCACATGACAGAATTAGCCTATAGGCTACATGCAGCATCTGCGCGTTCGTGTGCAGTGTTGCCAACTTAGTGACTTTGTCGCTATATTTAGCGAGTATTCAGACCCCTCTAGTGACATATTTTCAAAAAAGCGACTAGCGACAAATCTAGCTACTTTTTCTGGTGTTATTGGAGACTTTTGGAGACTCTGAAGTGAAAGCACGTAGACCTATCGTAACTCTTCTCAACGAGCAGCAGATGCTGCCTTGGGCCCCACCCCCGTCTCAAAGCACTCACAGGCGGCCCAGTCCTCGCGCAACAGTCCCTGCCAGCTGCAGTCAGAGCAGGAGATGTTCACCCCTGTGTGTCCAGACAGTAAATGAATCGCGCATGCGGAAAACCGTCGCTGGCTGATCCCGCCCTGGCTTACATTCAGAGCGGGATGTAGATGTAAAATGTTCTTTGTCTAAAATAAATCGCTGCACAAAAATGAATCTCTACATTTGACCCACACAGCCTCAGTCACTTATTCACCTCGTCTACTGTGTGCGTGCCTCTCTGTGACATTGACATAAGCTAAACATCTAGCTGGCTATCTCATCACGTCTAAGTCTAAACTGTACACCCAAAAATACAGAAAGGAATGGGAATCAAACCCTGAATTCAAAGGATGGTTGAAGCCATTTATTGGAGATGATACAAGGGCATACTGCCTGTATTGTAAGGCTGATTTCTATGCCAAACTTAGTGATGTAAAAAAAACACATGTCAACTCAAAAACATACTCAAAAGGCAAAGCCTTATAACCATTCCACCCAAAACAGCCTGCCATTTATGGTCAAAAAAATTGACTCTGCAAAAAAGGCTGAGGCCACCATGGCATTAGCTATAGCTGAACATTGTTCCATGCTGGCATGTGATCATATTGGAGAAGCATGTAGAGCTGCTTTCTCAGACTCCACTGCTTCTACCCACTTCAAAATGCACAGGACAAAGTGCACAGAAATGATTAATGGTGTTCTAGCACCATACTTTTTGAAAAAGTTGGTTGCAGATGTGGGTTACCAGCGTTTCAGCCTCCTCCTCGATGAGTCCACAGATGTAAGTGTTTCTAAGTACCTGGGGTTGTGATAAGGTACTTTAGTGACACCAAGCAGACAATTATATCAACATTTCTGGGGCTTGTTGAGTTGGAGGGAGGAGATGCCAAATCTATAGCTCATGCTGTTGTGGATTGCCTCGAGAAGTGTTGTTTGCAAAAAGAGAAACTCCTGGGGAAAGGGACTGACAATGCCTCTGTTATGACGGAGATTAACAATGGGGTCCATAAAGTGCTGAAGGAGAAGTATGGCCTCAAAGATCTTATTCTTATGGGAAAAAAAATAACCTGAATTAGGGCCTGACTAGTTACCATAATTTTCTCACATTGCCATTTACAGTTTTTTCCTATTGTCTCTTTTTGGTCCATTTACATTGTTAATGTAGATTGTACACTTACAACTTGTACGGTTAAAAATGTTCATGTTTTACTGGGACTTTTTGTATGCTCCAAAATGGACCATAAGGTTACAAAAAACCAAACCAAACTTAAGAAAACTAACAAAAAAAACTAAAAAAAAAAAAAAAAAACTAAGTAACTCCGCTAGAGTGTCTCTTTTGGGTCACTTTTGCTGGTCCCAAGCCCGGATAAAGGAGGAGGGTTGGAATTCTGACATTAAAAAACAAAACAAAAACAAGAATCAACAGAAGAAAGTTAATTTGTAGTTACATGTAGTAACATATTTATGGTGCTTCTTTACTCACTTTTTGTCTCTCCCACTACATTTTCCTCTCTCCTTCAGTGTCCATCACAATTACTTGTAAATGACAAATGATGTAAATTAGGCGATGACGTCATTTAGAGACTTTTAGCGACTTTTAGGACAGCCAATAGCTACTTTTCTTACTGAGGAATTGGCAACACGGTTCGTGTGTTGCTCCCATTAAAGCATCGTTTCTCCGTAGTTCAAATGTGTATCAAGTACTGTCTTGAAAATCTCTGCAGCTCGAGACAATAAGCAGGGTGTCTATCAAATTAAGGAAGACTGTTGGAGTTTTCAACGCTGACAAAAAGAAAGGTAAAATAAAATACAGAACTTTTTTATCTGAATAAATAAAAGTGCTGTCATAAAATTGTGAGTCTGTTTCGATTTAATGATCAGAAACAGTTCTAGGCTACAAGACAAATGAAAATCACAAACATGACACTTGTAAAATAATTTTATGTGCAATTTATCAATATAGAATTGTATCTCAAATAAATTAGGAAAATATAGTAGTTGACTCCAAAAAGCTCTAATATAACTTTAGAAATGTTATGTGAGAATAAAATCACTTGAATGTTTAAACTGACGAGAAAAAAGTGAAAACGATAAAACGAAGCAGCACTAGCCCGATCATTCAGATAGGTGATTAGCCTATAGTTTTTGGGGGGCTGAGACGACAGATGGAGGGCAAAAGCCCACCTAAAAATGGAACTGCCCCTGATACACGTCACCTTTTTCACCTCTTTTGAGTTTGCAGGTATGACAGTATTTTTTTTTTTTTTTTTTTTTTTTTTTTTTTTTTTTTTACTTAAAATTACTTACCGAATACTGTCAGACTGTAATTGTTGTAATCATTAAAAACTGTTCAGAATAGTTATCTGTGATACGAAGAAATCTTTCAAGAGAGGAAATGTGGAGTTCTGTAGTTTAACCACAAGGTGGCAGTATCATGCTTGAGTATTGAGGTGCTTAGTATTATCTAGAAAAGAAGTGTGTTCAATGCGAGTGTATGCAGTATGTGCTGAATAAAGAGCCTCAAGGAATGACTGGTCCTGTTGCTTAATGCTAGAGGAACTACACATCTTCCTGAAAGACACTAGTAATCCTAAATGTTTGCCATCTTTTTGTAGTTATACAATTTCTATGTCTAATATCTTCACCTTGAGTGCATGCACCATATGGACATGTAGATGACAGACACACGCTCAATCATGAAAATGACTTAATTAGAAATAATTTAATTTGATGAAATACTGTGCTACAAGTTTGCTCACTTAGCTATGGTGACCTTTTTTCAATTATTTCCTTGTTTTTCCCTTGGCAGTTGTAGAGCAATCAGAGGCTAAAGGTTTTGATGACAGGGTAAGATGCTGGATTTTATTGTACTGGACTGACTGTAATTCGGTTTTGTTCTTATTTTAATTTAACTAACTGATTTTATAACTAAATCGCTAAAAAAAAATCACAAATTTAAAATATTTTGAATTTTATGTTAAACGTGCAATATGTAATATTTTTGCAGTAAAATATCCAAAAACCACTAGGCCAGTGTTATATATTTTGTTCACTTGAGTACTTACAATATCCCAAATGTTTCCAACTATTTGTAAATCGTGAGAAAATTGCAATTTTAACCAAGGCTCCGGGACGTGTGAGGAGTCGCCTATCAATTGCGTCATACCCGCGTTAACCCTCGGGCTGTGTCCGATATCGCCCCCTATACCCTTAAATAGGGCACTATTTGAGGGGACAGCCATTTGTAGTGGTGTCCGAAACCATAGTGGACAATGTTGAGTGCACTCATTCAATCCCACAATGCACCGCAATAACGAGTGTACAACCGATGCATGCTCAACGGCTAGAGAATACCCATAATGCACTGTGAGAGTCGCGCGCTGAATGAATTCCCGCGTCTCGCAAGGAGATGGCGTCCGCAGCTGACTCAATCATCCATTCATTTTTCAAACTGCGCTGGTCCAGCATTATCATACAGGTATAAATTCCTTTTTAATTGATCATTAAATCATTTAAAAGGTTTGAACATGCTAGTACAACATAAATATTCATTACTACTGGAGACTGCCAGTTTGTTACATTTCAAAAGATTATTAAACAACAGCACAAACTATGCGAAATCGGCAGCCCTTCTAGTGCACTCAGTGTCCGAATTCACTCACTCGTTTCATTCACTCCTTCTAGTGGACTATATTAGTGGAGTAATGTAAGGAATAGTGAATGAGGGTATAGGGGGCGATTTCGAACACAGCATCGGTCTGCCTCGGTTTCCGGTTTTATTTTGTAGAAACCATGGAAACACCAAAGACGCTTTAATATATTACACTTTTTAATAGACAAGGCAACAACTGTTTTGATATATTTATAGACAGAAAACTAATTGTTGTTATATAGCTCAACACGTTTAGTCTTATTGTTTAAATCTAATTTTCTTGATTTTTTGCGAGTACCATGCTTTGCCATGCCTCAGAGAAAAACACTATTTTGTCAAGTAGCTAACATAGATGCAGCTTTATTTTTAGTAACAGCAATACAGAATTTTCTCCATCATACAATACATTTTAAAATGAATCGCATGCCATTTATCAACACAAGCCATCCAGCATTTAATATGATATTCAAAATCGATCTAGCTTACTGCAGTGTGTCTCAAACAAGTGTCCCACGGCAGCCACCGAGCGAACGCACAGAGTAACGTTATAACATAATTTTCAACACACTCAAATGTATCTAATATGATAAACAGATCTGTGTTACCTCATACTCATGACCGGAAAAGCGGAAGCGGCGCCAGCGACTGTGGCATAATAAAAGTTCCACTGCTCGCGAGGCGTGTGTTGCGCAATTGCTCCAGCAGCCTCGTTCAGCTCCCACAACACTCGGTCCTGCTCTGCTTCATACTACAATAACGTTAATAATCGCATCCATGAGCATGATTTCTTCCTGAGTCCTATCCCTATTCTTTTGCACCGTCCGTTGAGGAGAAGACCACATGTCCCAAGATTCCGCGCTCAAACTTGGCGTCATCAAGCTATGCCTTTGTTTTGAATAGGCCTCTAGCGACCTCTAGCAGACAAAATTTTACATATTGCACCTTTAATTTATTGTAACAATTAGATATTTTGAGTTTACCCCAGGGGGCATCTTTTCCCAGATAAACATATCATATCTAATATCTTTTTAATTTAATCTCAATTGTCAATTGATGTAAAGCCTTATTTAGATTCTTTTTTCCTTCTGTCATCAAAACATAGCATCCAGTAACTCTTAGCCTTCTGAAACCTCTACAGTTGCACATTATATGCAGCCATATTCAGTATTCAGAAATGTGAGTTTGTGTTAGAACAAAAAAATTAACATATTTAGGGCACCTGAAAAAATATTGAAACCCTCAGTGTTTTAATATGGATTTTTAAAAATATAAAATGTTAACATTTTCTGCAGAGAATGTGGCTGATGGTTACCTGTGCAGAACTCACCACCATGGAGCTAGGATGCTGTGGATGGTTACCAGGCATTTTATGCAGTTGCAAAGATGTTCTGTGACTTTGACTTGTTGCTTATGTGACCCCAAAGTCAAAAGTTACTCCCTGAAGTCTCCTGTCATAAAGGATTAAGTCCATGGATTGGGTCCATCCTCCTCAAATGTATAGGATTTGTCACCTGTTTTATCATCCAGCAGGCAAAACTCATAATAGCAACATTAAATGAACAAATATGAAAAGTAATAGCATGCATCTCCTCAAGAAGCCACATGAACTGTTATTTATGTCTAAAGCAAAACGTTTGCATATACAGCTGCTAAGCGAAGAATGTAGTAAAAACTGTGAGGACAAGTGCCAAAGTTTAATACTTTGGGTAAGTGATTTGAACAAACTAATAACCCTAAACTTTGATCTCATTATGTTATTGTATTGTATGTCTTTAAGGACTTTAAATTTAGCACAAAAACAATTGCTGTGTGTGTTTGTGTGAGTGTTTGTGTGTCTGTACTGTATTCCTGCCACAGTTCAGTTCAGTCACTAGCTATGTTGCCATCCACCTATAGGTGAATTTTGGGATATCACATATAAAACACTGTATAGAAACAAAGAGATGCACATAAATTCTAAAAATGTGCACAAAAAATCGTATGTGCTCAATTAAGGCGCATGTTTTTATCAGATAAGAAGACATGCGCATAAACTATGATGAAAACCTATTCACCACAGAAATTAGCAACAAAAATAGCACGTGATTTTGTCTTTTCCCCTTAACTTATTTTTTATTGACCAACATCTTGCAAAGCAAGTATATGGCCCATAAGGCACATAATATCTTGTTTTGTACACAAGAGAGCCAATTTACTGCATGACAAGAATAAAGGAAAAAAAAAAAATAGAAAAAAATAAGAAAAGTAAAATAAATAAATTAAAATAACACCACAAACAACAATAACAAAAATAGCAAAAGCAATATATACAAGAAAGCATCAACCAGCCAGTCTACCCAAAGTCAATTATAATACAGAAAAATATATGCTCAAAAACATTACCCCCACATTTCACCCAGATCCTTCACCAAAGATTTCCATCTCTCAGTAAACTGAGTCATTCGGAGTCTTAAGCTGTGTGTTATTTTTTCCATAACATAAATCTTCCTCACTGTCCGTAACCATTCCTTAACTGTCGGAAGCATTTTCTGAAGCCATTTATTTGTGATGTTCTTCGTTGCAGCAACTAAAAGTATTGTAGTAGATACATTCTCTTTTCACTCTGTATTATTGAGCGATTTAGTCCAGACTTTCTGAAGAGACACAATCGCTTTATATGATGAACAAATTGAATTTAGGCTTATATTTACATGTAAACATTCATCCACTCACACATCAGTTGTGGTAAACGGAAGCTCGAGCATGTTTGTTTGACACATTTGAGAACCAATGAGGTTCATTCTCGTGTGTTACACAGCATGTTTGAGCTTCCGCAAGAGGTTTGTTCTCGTGCGTCATTCAGATTCAGTTGAGCTCCTGTTTATGTTTGCTGATCAATGTTTATATGTGAGTAAAAGCCTAAATTAAATGTGTTCACCATAAAAAGCTATCGAGTCTCTTCAGAAAATTTGGACTAAACCAGTCAATTCATATGGATTAGTTTTACGATTTCTTTATGAACTTTTTGAAGTGTCAAAATTTCAATTGCATAGCTGTCTATGGAGGGACAGAAAGCTCTCAGATTTCATCAAAAAGATCTTCATTTGCATTCTGAAGATGAACGAAAGTCTTACGGGTTTGGAATGACATGAGGGTGAGTAATTAATGACACAATTTTCATTTTTGGGTGAACTAACCCTTTAATCCTGGCTTTATTCTCAAAATTGCTGTTATGGGGTCTCTAGGCAAACTAACTTGAAAAATTATTATTAATGAGACCAAATGCATTTGTCCAATATGTAATTTAAGTCCTTTCTCTGATTTAGACTTGATATAATGTGTGTTTTCCTTCTTCATACTGTGTCTTCTAAAGCTCTATATATACAGCTGGTTGGCCTAAGGATCTTGTTTCCAGGCTGTACATTGATCAAAATAAGCTCAATTGACGAGGAAGTATTTTTTTACTTTTCCCAATTCAGATGTTTAAAGAGGATGCTACGAATCTGGAGATATCTGTAAAAGTCAGTCTTAGGGAGAGCGAATTCAGTTAACAAGTTGTCCTAAGGTTTTGAGCGTTTCTCCTTCTAATAGTTGGTGAACATATTGTAATTTTTTCAGGGCCCAAGCCCTGAAGCCAGAGTTCTCAAGGGTGCAAATTTCTTCATCTGTGTTATGGATGTTAACGAAGTAAGCTCCCTATAGGCAGATCATAAATATTTTGAACCTCTCTCCATGCCTCTCTACATGCCAAAACCTCTGACCGTTTTCCCAATTTATACTTGCTTATCTTCTTTTCTTTGTTAAATGGAAAAGCTGCTAATGAATGAGGATTGAAGTTGAACTTTTCAATTTCTAACCACCTAGTTCCACCATCATCAGACATCCAAACTACCATAGCTTGCAGCATGTGATGCTGCTATTCAATAGGTCTTGAAATTTTGGCAACTGTAATGTTTTATATCGGACCCATGCGGTGCTGACCCCCCGCTGTTTTTCCTTTTTCTATTAGCTATTCGATTTGCTTAATCATTTAGCTTCTTTTTTTAGCCTCTCCGTTTAGCATTTCAGTGACACTTTGGGCCTTGCGCGCTGGGGAAACGAGGTAAACGTGAGATGGGTGTAACAAGCTCTCTGATTGGCTATTACCTGGCATGTCATGTGCAGATGTATGTCATTGATGTGGAAAGGAGAAGGTGATTGAAAGAGAACCTAAAATGGAGGAAACAATTTCCCACACATGGGATAACACAATAAATGCCATAATTTCTTTGGCTGACTATATCGACAGTAATGCCATTTGACTATGACTGCTCTGACAACGTTGCTTCATAGGGAAAACTTGGAAGCATCCTGTCGGCATTTGGAGGACACTGTTTGATGAGGTGGAGCATATAATTCACCAAATGGGAAACATCTCAGAGTTTCGGCCCTCTTGACATAAAAAGAGACAAGGTTCAGCAACAAATCTCCCTCGGAATCTGGCGCAGGGAGACAGCAAAACGCTTCGTGTGTCTTTGAAAACTCTCCATCGCAGGATTCCACCTGAATTTGATTAATATTTCATTTATAAATTATTTTTATAATTACTGCTTTTATTGCCCATTAAAAAATAAAATAATGAATTACTTTGCATTAACTCTACAACAGGTAAATCCACTTCACCAGCTAATTATTCTTCAACAGCGATGCCATAGAAATATACAGGGCTACCGCAAAACAAAAGTTCAAAGACAATATTCTAAAGATGGCGGCGCGCTTGTTTCTCTGGTAAATAAGGTCTATTACGACCTATATTTACGTTATAAAGTCATGCGCCCTCTAGCTGGCGTAAAAATAATGACAGTGTCGTGTTACGTCTGTCGTCATGAAATGAGGTATGACTGTCATTACCAATCAAAATGCGTGTTCATTTAAATGCAATGTGTGGACTTTTTACACCATTTGTCGTATTTCCATTTAGCAAAACTCTTTTTTTTTTTTATTATTATTAAAGACTACACCCACCACACCCCTAAACCTACCCTTAGTGATTTATAGTGCATATACACTTTATGAGCACATGCGTTCCCTGGGATCGAACCCACGGTCGCATGATTGCACATTGTTATATATTGCAATGATCTGCCAGTTGAGCTACGCAAAACCTGAAATATGACGCAGACAAAAGGGAGCAATGCATTCAAATGAAAGTGTTCTGTTGTCGATAGGGGAGCAACTAACTAGTAAACGCTCCTATGGGTCATATTTCAGAGAACAACCTATATAGGCGTATTGGTTGGAGAACATGTTGATTAGATCGATTACAGTACACTAGCTATTCACTTGAAACATAGCATGCTGAGGAGGACATCTGCTGGTAAAAGCCGTGTAAATGCAACAGCAAAAACATGTACACACTTTGAAACCGCAGCGCGCGAGTTTAGAATAAACAGATCATTATCGTTCGTTGGTGTGGACGCAAATATAGTTATCATTAATTATTTTTATAGTTATCATTCTTAGTGTGAACGGGCCTTTACTCTTGTTATCTGATGAAGGCCTTGAACGGCCGAATCGTGTTTTTTTTAATAAATGAAGTTAGAGTGCTGTAAGAGTGAGTGTTGCACCTTTTTTTCCAGTTCATATCCTTCATGTTTTAAGCCTTTTTTGCCCAATGCCCTAAATCTGTTGCTTGGTCGGAAAGTGCAGGAACTTCACCACAATTGACCTAGGAGATGCTTTATGATCTGTTGGGGCCACAATTAGCAATCTGTGCGCGTGTTCAATTCCTAGGACTTGGTCAGCAGGGAGATCGAGGAGTTCTTTTAACAAACTATCTACAAATTCTGTCATGATCTTTTCTCCTTTGACACCTTCTTTGACTCCATAAATGCGGATGTTTAACCTACGTGACCGGCTCTCCAAGTCCTTGCATTTCTTTCACCGACGCATCTATTCTCTCTAATTTACCGTAGACATCTTGTCTCATGGCCCTCATCTCCGCTAGTAGCATACTGTTGCGTCCGTTTCTGACAAGCAGTGTTAGTTTCCTTTTTTGTTATGTTTACCGTGCTTCATCCTTTTTATTAACTCAGTCTTAGATGTTTTATCAATTTTTAACGATTCAGCCTTTTTTATAGCGAGTCTGCCATCAAAGTAGTGAAGAGCTTCTTTAAAACACTGCCATTTCAGAGGTGGCAAAACTGGAAGTCAATGTGATTTTGTTTTAATGGGGGATGTGATTGATAACTGGAATCATTATAAGGGGTTGGTTGTAACATTTTGAATGTTACAACTATCCCAACCCCTATCAGTCATAACTTAGCTAATATTTTAGCATGTGGGTTTGAAGTTAGCTTGAATGCAAAGCATCCAATCAAACTAGAGAAATAGCTACTTTAGATTATGCATGTCAAATAACTATAATACAATGATTGCTAGGCAAAAAATGATCTTGATGAAAAACTTTCCTTTCCTTCCTGAAAATCAGTTTTGTTGGGGGTTTTTTCTACAGTGTTTCTCACAGTCACATGCCACTTCTTGCGAGCTCAAAAAGGTGATGGGAGTGTATGATATTGATGACATCACCATAGCTCTTTTCTGACTTGTCAAACAGACAGTTACAACTGACCCCGTGTTACATGCCCAGAAAGGTACTAAAGACATATTTAAAACAGTTCATGTGACTACAGTGGTTCAACCCTAATGTTATGAAGCGACGATACTTTTTGTGCGCCAAAAAAACAACAACTAAATAACGACTTTATTCAGCAATATCTAGTGATGGGTGATATCAAAACACTGTTTTATGAAGCTTTGAAGCTTTACGAATCTTTTGTTTCGAATCAGCGGAGTGCATATCAAACTCATAGACTGTAAAAGATCAAACTGCCAAAGTCACGTGATTTCAGTAAATGAGGCTTCGTTACATCATAAGTGTTTCAAAATCACTGATTCGAAACAATAGATTCATTAAGCTTCGAAGCTTCATGAAGCGGTGTTTTGAAATCGCCCATCACCGTTTTTTTTTTTTTTTTTCGTTTTTTTTTTGGCGCACAAAATGTATTCTCATTGCTTCATAACATTAAGGTTGAACCACTGTTGTCACATGAACTGTTTTAAATATGTCTATAGCTTTCTGGGCGTTGAAAGTGTTAATTGTCTTGCTGGCAATGCAGGCCTCACTGAGCCATCAGATTTTATGAAAAATATCTTAATTTGTGTTCAGAAGATGAACGCAGGTTTTACAGGTGTGGAACGACATGAGGGTGAGTAATTAATGAAAGAATTTTCATTTTGGGTGAACTAACCCTTTAATATATTAGGCTATATTTAATTTCATTTAGGTTTAATAGGCATTATAATAATATAAAGACACAATCAGTGAATGGATTTAAAAGGCTGAGATGGGATGGATAAAAATGTTTTCTTGTAGGGCATTATTTTATGATCTTACATATTCTTTTATCATTTATTGATAACAACAAACTTCATTTGAATGCTGTCTATAGACAACATCGCTCGCAATATAATAGGCTATAATATAGGTTTATATTATCATTTCTTAACTCTGCCCTTATTTTGTCATTCTTAATTAAAAATAAATATTATCACAGGCCTATCCAGAGCCATTGATCATGCGGGTTTGTTTACGCATTTAACTGGCCATGAGAAATAGGCCTAGATGTCATTCCCTCAACATAAGTCGTGGCCATGAGAAAAATATATATCGTTCCTTCAACATCTCGAGTCCACGACTTCACATTGTGACTTATTCCATGACTTATCACGTTCCCACAAGTTAATATGACGTTCCCACAAATTAATATCTTGTGGCAACAACATATTATCACGTTCCCACGAGTTAATATGTTGTGGCCATGACTAAACTATCTTCTTAGTGTTCCTGTAATAATTTCCTTCCTGTTTCACCAGATTCTAAAAATAAGACATCATGTTGTGGATGGTGCTTCGGCCTTTCTATCCCTCACTCACCTCAGTGCCTGGAGAACAAGAGATCACTTCAGAGACCACCAAATCTCTTCTTGTAGGAATCCTTCAATTATTAATTCCTGCTCTTGTAGCCAGTTGCAGGCCAATGTCTGAAAGAAGGGTCATGGGCTGGAGGTACCTTGATCAATCATTTAACATACAGTGAGGGCACAGGAACAGATGAAAGGTACTAGCTGCTGGAATTATAGGACATTGGCCATGTTTCATATTGTTCGCACTGCAGAAAAGACAATTCCCTTATGCAATTGTTTGCAGAACATGAATGTTCCCTCCAGGCATCATGGGAGCTTTTACATTTTATTACCTGAGCAGCACAGAAGCCCTGGGGCTAAGACACCAACCATTTGCAAGCGGGTATGTAGAATGTATAGCCTCGTAAAATTCGCTCTGCCATGCCTGGCCAAGTGCAATTACAAATGGCATATGTAAACGGATATATTCTAGCTTAAATAACATTTCTTTTAGCTGCATGCATGGTGCTCAAAGCATTGCATGGCAGATTTAGTGACTCACAGGCACATACGCTGACTATTATCACTTGGATTTGCATATAATCAATTAAATAATAGAAATTAATAGAAAAATAGACAATATAAATAAAAAAGAAATGTCTATATTTAGCACAAATATTCATTACTGTAATAGGGGAGAATCTTTAGGAGTAGTAATCCAATTCCAAAGTGTTTCTGGTGAGTTACAGTGGCTCGTTGTCAAATTCTTTGTAAAGATTCTGCATTTTTGTAAGCAATTTTTGTTGATCAATCAAGAATCGTTTAAGCAAGAATCAAAGTGCATCTATAAATTATTTTCCCCCCACCTCTATACTCTGTGTGACTAGTACTTTCATTTTGTACAACCTTTTGTTAGTGGTTCTATTGTAATTGTAATTGAAATGTTAGCAGATTAATCACAACAAGAGGACAGAACATCATGCAAGTCTTTGAAGTTGACTCTACGGATGAGTGTGCATGTGTGTCATAATGTCAATAGGGACATTATGGGGAGATTGTTTGGTACCTGTAAGGAAAACAGCTTATAAATTATAAATTAAACCAAATAAATTTATGATTTTTTTTTTTTAAATCTAAAAATGCAGAAGGTTTTCTGATGGGTAGGTTTAGGGGAAGGGTTAGGGTATAGAATATGTTTGCACAGTATAAAAGTCATTATGTCTATGGAATGTCCCCATAAAACATGAAAATCCAACGTACATGTTTGTGTGTGTGTGTGTGTGTGCACAAACTGAGACAAACTGAGAAATTTGAGACAAATCTCATAATGTAATATCCCAGGCACCCTAAACATATCTTTCTCTCTCCCCAACACATGACACCATATTACTCTTTCTTCCTTTCTACCTTTCTACCACTCTCCCTCAAGCCTGACTGCTGTGTGTTTGAAATTAATTAGAGCTCTGTGTACTATTGAGTAAGTCTCAGTTTGGGCCAAAAACTGATTAAATATCAAGCAGGTTGCTGAGGGCCAGAGTATAAGTATGTGCAGGTTGTTACAGGTTAATCCTCATTACAAGCCCTACTGAAAAGGGGTAGAAGAGGAGGAGAGAGAAAAAGAAAGAGAAAATCAGTCTACACAACAGTTTTAAAAACCTGTATGTGTGTGTTACGCCTGAGAATAAACGGAGAAAGATCACAACACATAATGAGTGACGTTTTCCATTGATTCCTCGTATCTTTTCATGTTAAACACACGGCTCATATTAACATACAAGTTGATCACAGTAATATATATACACATTAACTTGTAACCATACTCACAAAGTTCTCTAAACATTTCTCATTCTTTTCACCATCAGTGAATAAACATGAATATGAGTGCACTTACATAACTCGTAAACAGTTACGACAATACACAGTATTTTCCACATGGCGAAAACCATACTAACATCACGCACCCATGCGTTAGGCCCAACTACCATGTGCTCCGCGCATAATCACGTACTAACACACTCAAAATAAACTTTTACACTTTCAAATAAAACATACACATATCATCAACATTTAAACTCGTTTTCTAAATGATTTATACTAACTTTAGTGATCCGTTACCTGAGAATAAACGGAGAAAGATCACAACACATAATGAGTGACGTTTTCCATTGATGGCGTTTACTCGTATGAGCAAACTCTCGCGATCTCACCTCATCTCGCGTTCGCCCGCATGGAGGATCTCTCGCGATACCGTGAGAGAGCTTGACATGAGCAATCGATCTCAGATAAACGGATCTACTCTAAACTTCACTATAATAAAGCATCGATTTCAGACTAACGGCTCTGTTATAAACATTACAAAATAAAACAATGAAAAAAATAACGTTTAACTAAAATTACTTTAAAACAATTAATACTGTTAAACCAAAATTACTTTATCTATTGAACAGAACTCAACTCTCAGTATTAATGTCTGTGATGAATAATATAAATACTACCCATTACATGTGCAATATTAGTATACTCTACTGGGTCATATTTCTATGCTTTTAGGCCTGAAATGAGTAATTCAGCATTAAATCAACAGAAATAAATACATCACTATATGACATAGACCTTAGGATTTTGGCAGAGAACTAGAATTTGAAGCTGGAGTGAACAAATGCATCACCTTATGTTGGTTCTGTTCTATTTACCCTAAGAGGGGTTATTTCTGCTCTCCCTGCTCTTATCCATGATAGGATGCATGGATGGGCAGGGAGTTCTTGCCCAGAACAGAACCCTACCACCAATCCAAACTGTATGCTAATTGTCAAACATATTTAATGATAGTGGTCTGGACAGATTTAGAATATCATAGAACAATCAAAATAAAACAATCATAAAATAAATTACTATTTCATGAATGTAAATTGGTGACTAAAATATCTGGATGCACAGGGTGACATTTGTAAAAACTATAAATCAAGTTTTAAACTGCTGATCACACATTTTCAGATTAGTTAGAAACTGAACACTGGAAGCATACTGATAACATTTATATCTAGTTAAAAAAATCTAGATGCAGATTCACAACACATGTAAAACACCAATGTTTATTTTACACTTAAAGGGTTAGTTCACCCAAAAATGAAAATTCTGTCATTAAGGCCTGTACACACCGGGACGAATATCGCGCGTGCTTGTCACCAGCGTTTTTTGACACGATTTTCGTGTTCATATCCAAGCGATTTTCACTGGCAATGCGCCGAGTGAACATGCAAATTCACTCCCCAACAGTATATGGCGCTTGTGCTGAACAGTAGTGCAAATAAACATATTTATGAAATAGACATTCTCAACTATATTTCAACTATGTTTAAGGAAAAAAAAAAAAAACAGTAAAAATATAGAAATAAAATGGCATATACACATCTATTGGTGTGGCCAAGAACTGGCAAAGCACCCATAGTTTGTAGGGGTCTCCTCGTCTACTTACTTTCTCTTTGTCGTCTTGTTATCAGTCTGTGCTCGGCAAGACCGTTTTGTGCTTGGGCGCCACCAAGTCATGTTTTACTGTAACTTCAGCAGCTCCAGGCACGTGAACAAAAGTGCCAATCTTATTGGTCGGCCAGATTTTTAATGCAGCGCGTCAAACCAAAAAAACGAACCCGAGGCGTTTTTTAAAAAATAACGCTTTTATGCCTGCCGTTTTTCGCATTGGTGTGCACACTCACATTGGCGCCCTTTGTTTAGACATGAGACGTTAAACGTCAGCGATAATCGTGCGCGATATTCGTCCCGATGTGTACAGGCCTTTACTCATGTCGTTCCACACCCGTAAGACCTTTGTTCATCTTCAGAACACAAATTAAGATATTTTTGATAAAATCCAAGGCCTCTACTGCCAGCAAGATAATTAACACTTTCACCTTTTTGCTGGCAATGGAGGCCTCACTGAGCCATCGAATTTCATCAAAAATATCTTAATTTGTGTTCCGAAGATGAACGAAGGTCTTAGGGGTGTAGAACGACAATGAGGGTGAGTAATAAATGACAGAATTTTCATTTTTGGGTGAACTAACCCTTTAAGCTCAGAGAGAGATCCACAAAAGCTTTGAGGGTAAGCAATCTGAAATGTTTGAAATATGGTGGTATGCAGTACCTGCACTTCTGTAATTTACCCCAGTGATTCCCAACACTGGTCCTAGAGTACCCCCAACACTGCATTTTTGATGTCTCTATTATCTGACACACCAGTCAGAGATCTTGGGAGTCTTTACTAATGAACCGATGAGATGAATCAGGTATGTTTGATTTGGGAGACATCAAAAATGTGCAGTGCTGAGACAGTATACAGTAGTCTCCCGGTACAGTCTAATTTCTTTAACTCAAGTCAGTCAATGATTCTGTGCTTGTTGTGTCAATGTTGTGAAGTCCGAGGAAATTTTCATGGACGAGCTGTCTGTTCGGATTTCATCCCCTACTCCACACTAGATGCACAGTACCAACCTGACTCTGGGTAATGTAGTTTCACCAAAAATTTGGTGTAAGAGGTGGTGGATTTATTACACACTGTGGACATGTACGTTTACACGACAACGATATGGTTAAAACAGATAAGGTTTTCCTTTGAGTTTTCTGTGTACAGACGACACCATTGTCAAAATGATCCCCATTCATACGAATCTGTGAAAATGGCTAAAAACGCTGTATTCTGCTGGCAGGCCTTTAGATGGCGAAGAAACACTATAGACTGAACATGTAATGCGCAACTGTCATCATTTTCACAGATTTGTGTTTTTGTTGTTTACACGGAGACCATTTTTAAAAACTTGCACTTTAAAAACCTGTTTTCAAAAGTTTGTGTTTTCAGGCCACCAAAATGCCGTTGTCATGTAAATGAACGGCCAAAACGCATCAAGTTTTCCGTTTTTATTTGAAAAGGATGTTGTGTAAATGGCCCCTAAATCAGAAAGTTTCTTTACTCACTCTTCTTTTACAATGAATGAGACTGAAAATTTTGATTAAGATTCACATATTTTGCTTTCATTGCCAGACCGGCTGAGGCAGGTTAAAAAAAGTTCACTCTGAATCTTGTAAAAAGCAAGAAACATTAAGCACATCCTGTGCTTTATTTTCTCATTCATGCACATTTCTTTATCACTCTAACATGTCAATTACTTAAAGCAGTCCTGTGCTGCACGGATATATAAAGTTTGGCACGGTCAGTACCGTATAACTGAAGGTACCATAAATATCAGACATGTAATTTAAGGCTCAGGGTAATATCAATCCTTTGTTCATCATGCTTATAAAAGGTACATACACTGTTAAATAGTTTGGAAAGATTGTAATGTTTTGGAATACAAAGCACAATGTCTGTTAATTAAAAAAAAAAAAAAAAAAAAATCAGATTAAGTATTAAACAAACTTCTAATTGAGAGGGGATACTGGCATGCTCTATTTAATTATAGCACAGTTCATACACAAATATGAGTGTTATACTGTATACATGATATACAGTACAACCGTTTTTCTATCAACGAGTGCTGTGTATAGTTGTACACTATTATTTAAAAAAAGGTGTGATAAATAGTGTGGATCATGGGATGATGGTAAAGGGGCCCCCACTTTGCATAGGGCCCAAGATTCAGTGCTACGCCCCAGTGTAACACTAATTCAGACCCCTTCATTTTTTTCCTGATTTTATTTTGCAGCTTTATGCTAAAATGTTTTTTTTTTTTTTTTTTTTTTTTATGTTTTATATCAATCTACACCTCATAGCCCCTAATGACCAAGCAAAAACTAGATTTGTATTTGCCTTGCAAATATATTAAAGAGAAAAAAAAAAAAAAAAAAAAATATATATATATATATATATATATATATATATATATATATATCACATTGACAAAAGTATTCACATCTTTTGCTATGACACTTAAAATTTAGCTCCCATTTTTCTGGATTCTCATTGAGATGTTTCTACATTTTGATTGGAGTCCACTTGTGAAAAATTCAATTGATTGGAAATGTAGGCTCTCTTTAAATATCTTTGCCAAGTGACACTGTTAATTGTTTAACAAATTTTAAACTTTGTAATTTAAATCACAATTTTGACATTATTTCAAACCCACTTTTCAGATCAGAAGGCCATATCTTGGGAACATAAAGCTCATATTTTAGGTGGGAGCTGTAAATGCACAACTCAAACCAGCCACCTGCAATTAAACATCATTAAATAAACTTCAAATAAGCTTCATCTTCAGACAACTCACTCTGTTGCTTTATTTACTGCAAGATCCATAATAAATTAATCTACATATCCTCAGAGAAAAGTATTCCAGACTTAAAAGTGTCTAGGCACACTAGGAATACCAGAAGCTCTTTCCTGTCTGCTATAGGTCTGTACTCCAAGGGATCCATCTTGATATTAGGGATGTTCTTTTGGTTGGTCCTTTAAACGGCGTCTCATTTCTTCTGCGTGAGCCTTGCTGCGCTCCCTGTTTGCCTGATACTGTGTGGACAAATAGAGAGACAAATGATTTAGCCCAAGACAGCTGGATAAGTCAAAGTATCCATTTTTCAAGCTTTAATTAGAGACCATTCCCACAAATCTTTTGATTTTAATGCCTCAGGTAAAATTATTTCCACACTGAAAACAACCATCTTGACAACAGAGTTGACAAACATGTTTATTCATTTGGTGCTTTGGCCCTGTTTACATCTGGTATTAATGACTATAATGGATAATCAGATCTGAATTAATAAGCATACCTATTGAATTGTTCACACCCATTATCAACTCTTTCCCTGCCAGCATTTTTTTAAATTGCCAGTCAGCGTCAGCATTTTTGATCATATTCACAAAAATTTCATGGCCCCCAGAATATTTTGTAAATATGTAAACAAGTCCATATATCAAAAAAAAAGAAAAAAAAGAAAAAAAGAACAGCCTCTTCTTTTAGACAAATATCACAAATATCAAAATCATGTTTGCTTATTTGCACGTAAACAACTTCTGTTCGCTCCTTATGTTTTATGCAGATCTTCTTTGTTGTTTTTGGATCTGGAGATGCTATACTGTTTCAGAAGATCTGTAACAGTGTCCCCTATCATATAACAGATGATGGCAGAAAAACTTGTCAATGGGTGGAAAGCGTTATGTCATAATGATGGAAAATCTTGTCAATGGCAGGGAAAGAATTAACATGACACTTTGTTATTGGATACAATGTACTCAGTGGAAATTTTGGGGCCCTCACAACACATCAACAATTACTCATGGAATATAATACCTGGTGTAAATGAGGTCTTTTATCAAAAGTTATTTTTTAGTGTTTAGAAGGTTTTCAGTTTGTGTTCTCAAACCAGTGATCTATGCTCTAACAATAAAAGCTACAGGAACTTATAATGAGCACCTCATAATGCTGTCCTCACCTCTTTCTTGAGACAATCACGCATTGCACGGTCCAAATCATTACATGTGCCAAAGAACTTGAGGACGTTATGCTGAAGACAGAGCCAGATATTAATTACATACATGCCTGTTTTCAAATCAAAAGTGAGAAATGTTTTGCACTCTTTTACAAATTAGAGCAAAGGCTTTATAACAGATTATCTGAAGACAGAAAACAGTGATATAACAAGAATAAATGGTACAATCCACATATGCGTACAGACATTTAAAACTTTTAAAGTGTACTTGCACCTAATACAGGTTTAAAACAATAATTTACTCAAAAAAAACAAACAAACAATAATGTCATCATTTACATACCCTCATGTCTTACCTGTATGACTTTCTTCCAAAAAAAACACAAAAGGAGTTATTACGGTGTTGAAATTCTTCACATGTCCTTATTTTTCAGTCCACAGAAGAAAATCATACAGGTTTGGAATGACATGAGGTTAAAGGTATAAGGTAATTGATGACAGTTTTCATTTTTTGGTTTGCTGCATTCACATTATTCACATGAAGTTAATCACTGAATCATTTGTGGATTGTACATTTGAGGGGGAAAAAACCTCATGTTTTCAAAGCATGTTTTCATGAATAGGTTTCCAAACCTCTTTGTGGCACTGTTTGAGAAGTGTTATAAGTTGATTGCACTCATTAGTATGCAGATGGGGTGACAGATCCGGATGCATCCTGAGTTAAGGCTGTATGTCTTAAACTGTGACACCACTTGCCCTGCGGGTAACTATCATTAAAGCAAGGCCACCGTGAAGAACAGGAAAAAAACAAAAGAGTAAATGCCTAAAACTTTTCACAGTTGTCATAGTTTGTCATAATTCTTCTATGGATTTATGCTGTCCATTAATGTAATACCAGATTTTATAATGGTGTGTGGGACTAATGGTCTTAAAGGGTTAGTTCACCCAAAAATGAAATTTCTGTCACTAAGTACTCACCCTCATGTCATCCCAAACCCATAAGATCTTCGTTCATCTTCAGAACACAAATTAAGATATTTTTAATGAAATCTAAGGGTATCTGAACCACACATAGGCAGCAACATCATTTCACCTTTTGAAGTCCAGAAAGGTATTAAAGACATTGTTAAAATAGTCCTGTGTAACTACAGTGGTTCAACCTTAATGTTATGAAGCAACAAGAATACTTTTTGTGTGCAAAAACAAAACAAAAATGACAACTTTATTTAACAATTTGAACTGTTGAGAGTTCGAGTTCGTTAGAGTTCGTTAGAGACTGTTAGAGTTCGTACATAAATCACGGAAGCCTGCACTGCATTCACTACATCAACTACGTATGACAACAGTTCAAATTGTTAAATAAAGTTGTCATTTTTGTTTTGTTTTTGCACACAAAAAGTATTCTCGTCGCTTCATAACATTAAGGTTGAACCATTGTAGTCAAATGGACTATTTTAACGACTATTTTACTACCTTTCTGGACCTCAAAAGGTACAATGACGTTGCTGCCTATGTGTGGTTCAGATACCCTCGGATTTCATCAAAAATATCTTAATTTGTGTTCCAAAGATGAACGAAAGTCTTACAGGTTTGGGACAACATGACAGTGAGTGCTTAATGACAGAAATTTCATTTTTGGACAAACTAACCCTTTAAGACTTGTTCACAATACTATACAAACAAAATTTAAAGAATAGTTCCCCCAAAAATGAATTCAAAAGACTTGGATTAAACAGTTTAATTCATATGGATTACTTTCACAGGGCCTGTTTACACCTGGTTACTTTGTGCGTTTACTCTGATCGGATAGCTATCCGATCATAAAAAGACAATGTGTATGCGCATTCGAGATGGATTTAAATCTGATCGCTCAAATCACTTCAAAAGGTGGTCTGGGACGCATTCCAGTCAAAACTGAACAAGTCTAAATGCATCTGGTTGTTGAAACCACATACGTAAATTTTACTCCTCCCAAAAAAAGTGTGTGAGCGTGTTATAGGCTAAATAACATGTTATAGCCAGATATGACAGTGCTACTGCAACACGCATGACTGCAGATAAGCAGCTGAAAATCTCTTCAGCAAGCTGACGCGCAAACTGCCTCAAATGCAAAGGAAAATAAAAGTAAGTTGCAGACGCTCAAAACACAATCATCTTCATTAAAAATAATGAGACTAAATGATCTCACCAGTGCTGTTATCTCGCTCTCTCCTATTGCGGTCTTTGATTTTGAAATTAGCTGATGATCAATAAAATGCAGTTGCTCGCATTTGCTGCTTAAGGTGACGTGAACTCCTTGAAATTCTGCATATAGCGCAGGAATAGAAGATCCAATTTATATCTGTTTTGCAAAGACACATTTATGTGGCCAAGACTAAATGGAATCGTTTTGATAAATCAGATAGCTAGCTGATCAGTAAAAACGCATGAAGTGACCAGGTGTAAACAGACCAACAATGTCTTTTTGTACATTTTGATGTGTGAAAGTTTTGGTTACATTGGCTTTCAATGGATGGACAAATATGATCAAAGAAAATAAAAAAATATCCTCATTTGTGCTCCGTAGATGAATGGAAATCTTGTGGGTTTTGGAACAACATGAATGCAAGTACATGACAGAAAATTCATTTTTGGGTGAGCTATCCCATTAATCAAAATTAACTCAAAGTTATTTGAAAATAGAAAATTTGCATTGTGCATTATCCATTAACATGGCTCAAAACTGACACTTCTGTAAATCAGTCAAACGGGCTCAGTTATCTGCAAATGCTGTTACACTAAAAATGGTCAAATATAGGTTGATTATAAAATAAAATCAGGCTATCACTACAGAAAAGCAATTAGGCAACATGACATTAAGGATACTACTGCCTCCCCATCCCATCCCATCACTCATTCTAAAATCCTCTGAAATCTGGGACACTTACCTGCAACAGAAGAAAAAAAAATATTAGTATTAATCCACTCAACACACTCTTTTTGTTTATGTATACACTCTTTTTAATTATTATATAAATAGAAGATAAAAGTGGCATCCACAGGACCACTGGTTACTACAATTTTACACTACTCTTGATGACTAAAGACAGTGTCACAGAAAGTCACTTTCCACCCACCATATGTCATCAACAAGCGTGCCATGCCACCATCATAAGCACAGCAGTCATCTCAGAATCACATTAATAATAATAACAATAATAATAATAATAATAATGTTTATTTTATATAGAGAATTTCTGCAAACTCAAGGATGCTTTACAATTATTAATCCATAAACATGACAGAAATAAGGATAGGTATACGTATACATTGAGTGTAGAGAACACAAAAACAAACAACCAGATCAGGAAACAGGAAAATTAGAAAAACATAAGTGAAAAGATATGTTTTCTGGTGGGCTTTACATTAAATTATCAAATAAAGCTTTTGGCGGGACAAATATTCATTTTGGCAACCACCAAAATATGTTCAATGCAGGAAAAACCTGCAAGAGGGTGTAAAGGAACGCTTTGCGACGTCCTATTCATCATTTTGACCACCAGATGGCCACAGATGCCCTTTCTATTGATTTGTAACTATACTGCTAAGATCCTTTACAAAATATCTAAATTTCATAAAGTTACATTTTTAAACATCTTTCTCCTCATCTGTACATTAGAACAACTAAAATAAAATTATGCTATACCAAAATAAATCATTATTTATTAACAGTTGGTTTGGGGTTTTTTTCCACAACTACTTCATTCTGAATGGCTTATTTATAACTATACTTTATACTTTACTTTAGTTATCATCTAAACTTGGTTTCCTGTAACTCCTACAGAATTCTCCAATGTTATGGATGTTATTCCTAGGGGATGCTTCCACAGGAGACTATTAAATCACCAAAACATTTGCCTATTCCTTTAGATCCGAGTTAGAGTTGATTCAGAAAGTATTCAGACCACACACTTCATATTTTTCATGTTTTGCTGCTATGTTACAGCCTTATGCTAAAATGCTTTTAAAAATACTTTTAAAATCTCAAATCTGGATGGAGCATGGTGTGTAGATGTGAAAATAAATAATCTAAAAGCACTTTAGCACAAGGCTGCAACATTAAAAAAAAAAAAAAAAAAAAAAATTAAAAAGTATCTGAACACCTTCTGAATCCTCTGTAGGTCTCGTTTTCTTAAAGTACTTGTAAATACATACGTGGTGCTGTAGTGGGAGAACTTATTGAGTGGAAAAAGTGTGGACATCTTTTAAATACGTGATAACTAATAACGTAAGGGATGTGTAAACTAAATAAAGTTCTGTCATTACCTTTTTAAATTATTGTTTAGTGTTGTTACAGTTTATAATTTTACAGCTGGTGTTCTATATGTGTGTTTTTTTTTCTGTATTATCCCTCGAGAGCTGTTACTTCGTAAAACTGTTTCGCCATCACTACTACATGAGTAGAAGCAGTCAATTACAAATTGTAGTTATTAAATAATATAAACTCACCAATAGCCTTACAGACGGTTCATCTAACAACAGGAGCTGAATTGACAGCTCTGCGAATCAATGTCTTCGATCCAGTTGTTTGTAGCTTGTGAAGGGCAGCACAGTTCACGTGTTTAGTGACATTGATTGACACTCAAATAACAACGAATCAGAAATTTCTTTTGCTCAGCTCATCTATATGTGATGGTCTCACAGAGATGTCAGATATTTGCTTGATAATGCAATATAACCCCTTAAAACCCTCACTATTTAACTAATCATTACATTTCGTATGTGATGCCTTGCCTTCTATAACGCATAGCGTTCCCTACTCCGGAAGAGGTATTTTGATTTACATCCGTGGAAACCAATCAGACACTTAGTTCTCATCCTTGCCGACCAATCAAATTAATAGTAAGTAAAAGACTTTTATTTCCTTGCGGACGGACAAAATCTCACGACCTCTGCTGTCATGTTGTATAATGAGATGAATTCAAATCATAGATGCAAACATACCTGTCTGCTTGCTTTCAGAAATACCAGAAATACCGTTCATATATTTTGTTTTTGAGAAATAAAATTATTGTACAATATAAATATACAATATAATGATAATAATACAAAAAAACTTATCAAATAATATTAATAAAATGTTTAAATAATTTCTAATGTCAATAAAAAAAACTCTGAACGTTGAGACTTCTTCAATAACAGATATTGTTAGTCAGTCGGTCATATGATCAGAACGATAACTCTGTGGACAATTTTATATTTATTTCGATTTTTAACCTACAAACAAAAACCGGAAGTTAATGCAACATAACGAAGAAGCAAAGAATGTACATTAGATGTGTAAGTGATGCTTTATCTGTATATTCACAATACATATAATTTTAGTAATGCCGCAGAGAATGATGGGAAATGTAGTTTCGTAGCTTCATCGTTGTTCAGTCTTAACCGAACACTTAATGCGAAACTAAACTGTGTCGTCAACATTCGCAATTAGTCGTAAATACGATCATTTAGACATGACTTTAACACACTCCCGTAGTTTTGTTGCATATGACAGACTTTTATGTTGTCGTTAACCGCCTGCTGTTGACAGGAACTTCCGGTTCAGATATCTATTTGATTTCTGGCGGTTCGTTTTGAACGTCTAAAAACGCAAAAGATATGATACGTTGTATTAACTTTTAACGAAAAACCGTTTTGTCCACACGATGGACGCACAAGCCAGATCTGTTCTATATCGGATATTTCGGAGAATACCGAACAGAAATATAGAAAACCTTCTGAAGAGATGGAATTGTTTATCAGCAGATCAGCTGCGCGCTCTGGATTACACGAGACCCAAATGGATGATAGTAGAACATGTCATCAGCTTCTGTGAGGTAAGATACATCCATTAAATAGTGATTTATTATTTGAAATATATATTTCGAATGCATGAAACGGGATACTTACCGTCTTTATCTTCAGCTTCCGTGCTATTGATACTGTTTTCCATACTTTAAAATGACGATAGCCCTTTGACCTAACCCAAACACAGAAGACAGAGTTTATGAAAGCTGTAACTTATGTTTTAACATAAAGGTCAGACAGGTGATTGTTATCCAGGATAGTAAGTGTTTAGTAAGTGGTAAATTGTCATCCAGCAGACTTTTGAATTTGCATAGCGGTATTTTGAAACCTGTTATGAATTAAATTAAAAAATTAAAGCAAAAAAAAAAAAGTCAGTCAGAAGCAACAACACTTTGGAGTATGTTTTGTATGTAATGTTAATTAAACGTTGCTAGGGACCCCTATCAGAACGTACAGGTAGTCAGATGTACATCAGTGTGACGATTGTGTAAATCTTCAAATATGAACAGTAATTTCTCAGCATCACCAAGTTGAATGAATGCTGGAATCAGTGTTTCAATTCTGGGTAGAAATGTTTCTCCTACTTTGTGATATTTAGGACAGATGAATAGAAAGTGTTCCTCGTCCTCTGTTTGCTGTAGATCTCAGTGTTTTACAGATCCTATGCTTTCTCTGTCTATGTTTGTTTACGTCTTCCTCTCTCTATTTCTAAATCATGGTCGCTTAATCTGTATTTGGAGATGATTATTCTTTAAATTGTTTAATTAATAGATAGTTTGCCTATTTAGGGTCGAGTAACATTGGAGTTTATTCTTTAATAATGGTTTTGGGGTTGTAGCTGTAAGTTAGTCAGTCAAGAACTGAGTTTCATGAACTAGTTGAAGAGCAAGTGCAGGGCTCGACAATAAGGACTACCCGATGGCCCGGGGCCAACGTGAACGATGCACGGGACAGTTGACGGAACTGTCACTTGCCCGATCGGGCCAGTGCTGTAGTTATTTATATAGTAGTGTGCGTTATATATCGTCTATGACATCGTAATTGTTGATTTAACGATCTGACATTATCGAGTATGTCCCTCACTTTACAAAAACCAAACAAAAACACACCCAATGAGTGCATGCGTACGTGATGTAGTCTAGTAGGTTAGACTAGTGCGCGTGCATATTTAGTGTACGCTTTCACTGCGTGATCTACGTTAGACTATTAAAATGCATTTAGAATGCCCCAGAATACAAGATAAGGGGCAAAAAATGCCTATGTATGTCTTTTATATTTATATAATTTAATATAGTTAACCAATATTAGACGAAGAGCGCCAAGTTTTAGCATGATTGCAAATGTGATATTGATTTTATACAACGTACAGTTTAATAAACAAGCAGTTTATATTAAGTGACTTACGTTTTAGACACCAAATTGCTTGTTTCGCTCTATTTCGCCGACGAAAATTGTTCCAAACAAAGTCCACACAGAATTGTTTTGTCTCTGAGCAACACTTCCTAAATGAATCAGCCGTTTGAATGAATCGGTTAAATCTCAATGATTCGTTCATTAACAGGGACTTGCTGCCACCTATTGGCGGGTTTAATTTCACATTTAAAGTATATTTTCATTTTATAAATATTTTCAAATAACAGTATTTATATTTTCAACATTTCAAAACATTATTTATGCATCTGTAACAGCTCTTGACTGACTAACTTTAATAAAGTTTATATATTAGATTACAATTTCTATACCTGAAA
This sequence comes from Ctenopharyngodon idella, assembly GCF_019924925.1. Lineage (NCBI taxonomy): Eukaryota > Metazoa > Chordata > Actinopteri > Cypriniformes > Xenocyprididae > Ctenopharyngodon > Ctenopharyngodon idella. The sequence goes on from NC_067237.1 coordinate 11,111,110, forward strand.
ATCTCCTGTTTAAGCCTACATAAAAAAACCTGAAAAGCATTGTTTATTTAATTTATATGTTTATTCTGTTGTATTTATTTGTGCTGTCACTCGTTATTTGATTATTTGTTCCTGTTTTATTATTTAGCCTACTGTTTATTTGTCTAACAATATTTAAAATTTAAGTGAGTTAATCTAGTAGCTTTTGGTGTCATAACCACCTATAAGGTTATGACACCAAAAGCTACTAGATTAACTCACTTAAATTTTGATGTATTAAAAACAACGAAAACAATAACTAGGCTTATTTTATGGGCCCATTTTCTTTTCTTTTACTTTATTAATTTTTTGTTGTGGGGCCAGTAAAAATTTTGGCGGGGCAAGTAACCACTGGCCCGACTGGGCCAGTAGAAAAAATCCTTAGCGTTGAGCCCTGAAGTGTGATCAGAGGATGAGATTCTGGTGAGGTTTCATTGGCGAGGAGGCCTTTATAATGGACTAAATCAGGATCAGACTGATGGAGGTGATGCCAGAACTGAACACATCACTTCTGGATCTCAATGTTCAGCGGGTACAAGCCTAATTCAGCTCTGCAGGCATCATTGGATGGGCTTCTGTGGACCCCTAAAATGTTTTTGGCAATTTCTAAGTGTAGTTAGTTTTTCTACTTAAGTTTTATCCCAATTTTTAAAATTTAGTACTGATCCCCACATTTCACATCCATATAAGAGAATTGGTTTTATTGAATTATATAATTTTATCTAAGTTTTAATGGGTAATTTTAATTGACCGCATCATGACTTTATAGCATAAAAAGCCCTCCGAGCCTTTTCACTCAGACCGAAGCCTCCCGATGCACTGATATCGATGCCCTGTTAGTGTTAGCCTTTATAAGTGAACTGGTGTTTGTTTCCCTGAGGTCTGGTCTTCTTCTGGAACACCATGACTCTGGTTTCGTCCAGATTGACTATTAGAGCCCACTTGTGACAGTACTGTTCCAGACAGGCTCTGCTGAAGACCCTCAGCTGTGCGGGACAGCAGGACCAGATCATCCACATACAGCAGATATCTGACCTCTGTGTGGTGTAGAGTGAGGCCGGGGACATCAGAGCGCTCCAGATCCTTAATGTAGATGTTAGTTAGAGTCATACTCAGAATGCAGCTCTGCCTGTTCAGTGCTGTTCTGTGATTATTGATTTTCACTGCACATTTACTGTTGGTGTACAGGGATTGTATAATAAAGTTTTTCCACCAATGCCAATTTGTAGGAGTCATTCCGTGTCAAATCAACAAAATTTTGGAAACTTCCCCGGCTCAAGTTTTTGATTTTGTTAATATTTTTTCTGTAGAAAGACAAACATAAATGGTGATGAAAGCCAAAATGTTAAATGTCACAGATATATAGTTACTGAGTAATCCAGTATTTTGTAGAGGGGGCTCAAAATGACAATTTTCACCTGAGATTTGGAGCCAATTTACAGGGGTGTAAAAATGACTTTAGAAAGATGGCAGCAGTATTATTTTATTTTTATACAGAGATAGGTCTGTTAGTAAATTCTGCTGACTTTAGCAATCTTTGTTTCATTATATCAAATCTATCACCTTTTTTTAAATATGGGGCAGATCAATCTTTTAGACCAGAACTCAGGAAAGTTACCAGACCATAAAACAATGTTGAATAATTTGGCTAGAGCTTTAATCATGCTGGTTCTGCTGAATTTAAGCATTTCATTACTAATGTTATCTTGTCCACATGCTTTCTTTAATTTAAGATTTACAATATGTTCTATTATTTCAGACATTGTTGTAAATATATCCAATGGATTTTGATCATTTTTAATAGTTTTCTCCAAGTTGTTGTTTTGTTTTGTTTTGTTTTTTTATACTCCGAGGCTTAAGGGCAGCCGTTTCGATTTTTTTATAAAGATTTTTAAAGTAAGATTTCCAAATCTTGAAATTCTGGAATGATAACTCTAATTTAGGGATTTCAAGTTTTTATATAGGTTCCATATAAGCAAATAGGCAGTTGTGGTCTAAAGGTTAGAGAGCCAGACTGGCCTTCACATGTTACCCACTGTACTGATTCATCAATTTCATCAATTTTGGTTTTAAAATATTTTTCTCTTTTGTTCCATAGTCTTTTGTAATTTTTCAGACAGTCTGAATAAGTAAGCTGTAATGTCTGACTGGATGGATCTTTGTGCTTTTTGTTAGAAAGTCTCCTTAGTTCTTTTCTGAGACCTGTACATTTATTATCAAACCAAACATCCTTTCTTAATTTTTCTTATTCATTGTTTTATTTGTTCTCTCTCTCTCTTGTAGGAGAGCAGACTTAGCCTGAAGCACATCACTAATTTGGAAATGATCTGTGAGTGAAATGGCCTCATTTTGTTTGTTTGTTTTAATATTTATTAGAACTTAAATGTGAATAATCTCAGGCCCCATACTTGAACTTGACTTTTTCCCCCATTAGATCATATAGAAAACCCTGATCAAGGCATCTGGCATGCATGTCAGCTTACTGAGGCACAAGGTAAGGTTTATGTATGCATTTCATTGCTAAAACGATTTGATTTTAAAGGAATGCACAATGAGCTAAGTTAAGTGTATGGTAGTTTTGACTACTTTTCATTGTCTGAAATAGTTCCTTTTCCTTTTTTCTACAGATGATGCAGTTTGTGTAGAGTTGACGCAGTTTAAAGAGCAGTTTAAAGCACACTTGCATGGGGTCATTCGGCATGTAATTACACAACTTCATTTGGCATTCAAGCTTTCAAATCCAACTCTACTTTTTCAGTTTATCAACTCAAAATAGCATAACACTCAGTAGTCTTGTTAATTAAAATCTTTTGATTTTGTTTTTCAAGATTTCCATTAAGATGAAGAAACATGAGGATGAGGCTATATGGATTCGGATTGCCTGGGGAGACAACTTCAGCAAACCCAACCACCTTAAGCCAACTTATGTTGTGCACCACCTGCACACTTCCTATGTGTTTATATCCAACCTCATGGCCAAACACAAGATCTTTCTATTTCAGGTGACTTTTGATCTATCTATTTTGCTTTTTATTTGGTGTGAGATACTGTTTTAGGATAACTTCTTTTAATTTTTAGTGAATGTTAACCAGATGTTAATGCAACTTGATATTTGACAGATTTGATAATTATAATTTTCCCCACACAAAAAAGTAAAATTTTAATGTTGTTTATTCACATTCCTAGGCATTAGTAATAGCCACAAAACATGGCTCTATAAAGGATGGCCACCTGAGCACCAAGAGTCTCACTGCAATGAGGGACTTGCTTCTGAGACGTTATCAGCAGGTAACCAATCAGGACTGCAGCTTGTGGGCCAAATCCAGCATATCAATTATTTTTATATGGCTTTCTGGTCAATTAATTAAGATGCATCAGACATGACCGTGATTTAATCTAAGCACTCATCAAACTCATGTGATTTCCTGAATTTCAGGACCACAGCCCATATTCATATCAGCATAAGATTAAGCTGTTGCTGACCATAGTTCAGCTACACTACTTTCCCAAACATAAACACCTTATCTGATCTTATCAAAATCAGCTTATGTGTACACTGACACAGTGTCTTATACAAATTATAAAAGAGATGTACATGTAACTCAAACATTACAATTTTTTTAGTTGCATCCCTGATTAGTTCAGTGTGAAAGTCAAGTTTGTTGTCCAGCCAGTCCTTGAATAACTAGGATCAGATCTGTAAGATCTTTTAATTAGCTACTTCTGACTTGTTTAATGTAAATATACACAAAACATTAAGGGTGATATATTATCTGATTATAAGTGGGCAGCCATGACACCTGCATAGCCATTGTGTCTCCGATGCTATGTACATCCAGATCAAGCGACCCTCCCACTCAATATCACTATCTGGCGGATACAACCACTATGTCACTGTTGGATATAATCTTGTAAACTGTACAATTTCAAAACAAGTCATCTAGCTAAATAAAAACTTCTGCCCATTTTGAATCATATTGTTTTTAATTTTTCAAAGATTGATAAATTCTTGCAGATATTTCTTACATAAATATTAAACTTATTTGATAAATACTGTTGTTGTTGTTTTTCCTTGATAGGTTTTTCCAAATGCTCACTCAAGGATCCTACAAGAAAGAAACAGTCTTCCATCACGTATGTACATTTTTTTTTATATTTATGTATTTTACATGCACAAGAATCAGAACCATGCATATGTACAATCTCTGGCAATGTACACAGTTTTGTTGGTTGTGTTAAGTTTTGCCAAGTTTAAAAAATTACAGTGCCTTTTAAAAACTTGGACTTTCACATTTAATTGTGAATTCCAGATAATATTAAAACCGAAATTCATGTGTAATATAGGGACATCCTTGCTTTATCTGACCAGAAATGAGCATCTTCCAAAAAAAATCTACAGGTTAGTAGAGCTTTTATGAGACAGGGCCACAAAGAATTAAGATCTCAAAAAATGCTAGGGAAAACATGCAGCAATTCACAATGAGAGCTTTAGGATTCACCTTAACAGGATATTGAACCAAGGCATACACCAAAAGCACACTAGTTTATAACCATAATGGAATAATTCAGTCAAAGATCTAAATCTTCTTCCAAATCTGCAATTTTATAATTTTTTGATGATCCATATTAAACTTCATGGCGCTTCAGAAGTTAGGAATGGATAAAATTACATTAGTGAGATGTACAACAGCGGGACTATATAATCACTGTTTGTATTCTGTTTCTGTTTGGCACCTACGACTTCAGTAGTGTTCTTAATGTTGAGTAGCAAACATTTTCATTTGAGTTCATCACAGTTCTATGCTATGAATAGGCATGATAAATCCTTCAACTTAATTATAATTATAATCTTTTTACAGACCCCTGTATTGGAAAGGAACACAGAGAACACGAAGAGAGAAGACATCAGATGGCCTGTGAGGTGTTTGGACACGGCCCTACACCAAAGCTAGAAACAGCTGTGTATAGAGTGAGTGTATAAATCTCTGATCTCACATAACCACCTTTAGATTAATATCAGTTGAGTGTATCATATAATTACATATATTTCACCTAAACAAGCTTTTTGACATTTATAAATGAGCTTTAGTACATGGATCCTCTGTTTTCTCTAAGCTTGAGACAAGGTACAGAGGAAATAGCAACTACACCCTCAGTGAAAAAGAGGAGTTCTTCAGAGGGGTGGTCAAGTTCTCAAGCAGCAGTCTGTTAGAGTCCTTACGCCACTGTGTCGCTTCAGGTGAGAGGCATCAAAACCCTTTTCCCTTGCAGGGTTCCCACGTGCCTTGAAAGTACTTGGATTTCAGGCCTGGAAAGTACTTGAAAACAAAAATTGGTCCTTGAAAGTGCTTGAATTAAATTTGAAATATTTTTTGTGAAAATTATAACATGCCCCACTTAGTCCTAGTATATTTGTTTTGGAATATTATTTTACAATCAGTGTCCGAGTGTTTTCCATTGTGGTACTTCCCATTGCTTTGTTATTAGGTGGGGTTTGGACATTTGAGCAGCTGTGACACATGCTGTGTCCGAAATGAACATTCTTATAAGTGTGTTATTTTGATTGTGGATGATTAAAAGGTCTCAACGATCTGCTTTTGAAGAAATATCGTTGTATGCTATAGTGCTTTCTGCACCTCCGTCTCAGCATAGCCAACTGCGTAGTACAAAGCGACATACATTCACATCATGTTAACACAGCGGTAGAGTTATACTCACAGAAAACTGCAGTTATTCACAATCACAAAAGTTCATGAAAGAGTGGGAACCCTGCCCTTGACTGAAGTCAAAATCAAGTCTCTTCTCTTGTATAGTACAGAGGACAGGCAGAATGCATTTGATAGTGGCTTTAAGCTGTTACTTGAAGAAAACTTCACCACAAAGTGCATTCCATTTTCCATCACCAAGGAGTAGTTACAAGCATTGTCTGACATTACCCTGCTTCTCAGTCATACCCAAACTCTAGAACCTAGTTCCTTGTTTTCTCCTTCACTGCAGTCAATGAAGTATTTTTTATATTTCTTTTGGCAGGCATGGCTGAAGGTCCTGTCACTCCGCTATTGTCTGCCATTACTCAGAGAGGAAGGAATTATTTTGTTATCACAGACAAAGGCCCTGGTGTTTCCAGCCAAGCATCAGCACAGAGAGCCTGATGACAACTGACGTTGCAGAGGAAAATTAGTTTAACTAGGATGTGCATACATGAGAATATATTGTGCCATCTGTATCTTACAAAGATGATAACATTAGAGTAGCCATGTCTATAGACTTGATGTCATCAGTATTGTCCCTGAGTATGTAATGATCAACAGGGGGAGAATGTTTTTTAAAATTACAATTAACCATGGTAATACAGCATGTATTATTTTTAGTGTCATTTTTAGCATGATTTTAAATAAAGTTTTTGATTAAAAAAAAAAAATTATATATATTTTTTTGTAATAAGTTCTTTTTAATATTATACCTGAGTTTAGTAATTATGAAGGCATTAAGTGTGCAATTGCAAAAAATAAAAGGTTATAAAATTGGTACAAAATCAGACTAAAGGATTTGTTCACTTTAAAATGAAAATTACCCCAAGATTTACTCACCCTCAAGCCATCCTAGGTGTATTTGACTTTCTTCTTTCTGATGAACACAATCGGAGTTAATCCTGACTTGTCCAAGATTTATAATGGCAGTGAACGGGGGCAACAAGTTTGAAGCTCAAGAAAGTGCATCCATCCATCATAAACGTGTACTTCACATGGCTCCGGGGGGTTAATAAAGGCCTTCTGAAGCAAAGCGATGCGTTTGTGTAAAAAAAAAAAATCCATATGTAACACATTATGAAGTAAAATATCTAGCTTCCGCCAGACCGCTTTCCGTATTTAACTTACGAAGAAATAAAGTGCAACGTCTCTCACAGTTCAAAACGCTTACGTCCTACGCCTTCCGTATTCAACTTACGAAGAAAATGTAAAGCCTCTCATAGTTCAAAACGCTTCTGCTATGTCCTATGTCTTCCGTATTCAACTGTTCAAGTTCTGTAAGTCTGTAAGCCTTTATTAACCCCTCAGAGCCACTTTCTTGAGCTTCAAACTCATTGTTTTCCATTCACTGCCATTATAAAGCTTGGACGTGTCAGGATATTTATTAATATAACTCAGATTGTGTTTATCAGAAAGAAGAAAGTCATATACACTTAGGATGGCTTGAGGGTGAGTGAATCTTGAGGTAATTTTCATTTTAATGTGAACTAATCCTTTAACCGACTTTCATGCACATACGATCAGGAAATCAATATTGTATGACAGGATTCAATAATATTGAAAATTCAAATTTCTATTACACTTGCTATTTTGGGTTACACTTTAAGGTGTCTTTTTTACAGTGTAGTTATACATTTATATACTGATTAATATTAATTAACAGTTAGGAAAAAGGGTTGGTTTAGGGTTAGTTGCCTGTAATTATGCATAATTGTTATTACTACAGTAAGTACATGTAACATATATAACAAGGACACTGTAAAATGAAGTTACTCTATTTTGTATCATAACCTGAAACACATGGTTTCCTTTACAATACCATAGTTACAATTATTGTTGCTAAAAATAAAACTTGAAATCTTCTTGTTGCTGTCTTCCATGTAAGAGAATAGAGAAAATGTGTTGAAAATACACTATAAACCTGTCAACACAATTTTTGGTCTTTTATGAACCAGGACAAATTAGAGATACTCCACCCCAAAATGAAAATTCTCTCGTTTACCCTCATGCCAGTATGTATGTGTATGTGTATGTGTGTATATATATATATATATTTTTTTTTTTTTTTTTCAGAAAAACAGTCCATCTCTGTTAGTTCATATAATGCAAGTGGATATAGTATCCCAAAGGTTGATGCTTCAAAAACCACAAAAAGCAATCACAATGGTAAGCCATACAACTAGTGGAGGAATCAATGCCTTCTGAAGAGAGACAATCAGTGTGTGTGATGAAAATAATATTTTTATCTTTAACTATAAACCATTTTTTTTCTTCTGTCCAACTATCATAATCACTTTCATGAGTTCACGCTTGACAAATATCAGCAAGTTGTCAAGCTTACGCAGGACCAGTGGTGCGTAGAGTAGTCAAAAATTGTACTTGAGTACAAGTAAAGCTACTTCTAAAACAAACTACTCAAGTAATAGTAAAAGTAATAATTACTTGAGTAAGAGTAACAAAGTATCCAATGAGAAAACTACTCAAGCTAGTTATAGTTACTTTGGATCTGAATAATATTAAGGAAAATTCCTGAATTTCAAACTACATGGGAAGCTGCAAGTCAAACATCTCCTTGAAAGTGTCTATTCTGTTTATCTGGGTTTACATAAAACAGCATGTCCTCTCATGACTGATGGGTACAATGACACAAAAGCTGTCATTTTCAATGCAAAATCACACAGCCCTCTAAACATTTTTTTCCCAACAGTTGACTATCTTTATTTTCAGTCACAAGTATTTACACATTATTTACTCTCACATGTTTACACAACACAAACTTGTCAGTATCTGCATGTAAACAGGACAACAAAAGAACAGACTATGGAAAAGAACAGAAGAGTGTGTGTAGAGAGAATGTTTAAGGTTTTGTGTTAGCATGTGTTTTAGTATGTGTGAGAATGTGTGTATTTGCTTCTATGTTCTGCATTGAACACAGTCTTACTGAATTTTACTGTTGAATTTCAACAATAATTGGCTCTCAAGGTATTTACAATTCAGTCTTGATCTTTTAGCTGTGAGAAGGAGTCCTATATGACTAAAAAATCTCTCACAGGCTGCAGATGCTGGGATGGCCGTGTTTACTTTGAGAGACAACTTCTTGACTTGTGGAAAGGAATGCAAAGAAGTCATCTTTGTCCGACTGGCTGCTGTTAGAAAGGGCATCATTTTCCATGTTGTTCTCCAGTTGAGTTTTAATGTAGTCCTGTGTCAAGACAGATTTAATTACTTTATTAAATTATTTATACCAGCATGTTCCTATATTTTTAACTCTTTCCTACAAATAGCCAGTTCAGATTTCACTTATAACCAGTTCAGAAAACTCACTGCTAATAAAACACAAACAAAGAGAAAACAAATCTCATCTCAAGGTCAAACTGAATTAACACACATAGAAGTATTACCAGCTGTCAAGATGCTCTGCTCTGTTGTCCAGGAATTTTTCTTTGAATGAGGTTCATCAAATGCAGCTGATCCTCTCTTTCTACACTCGATTAGATCTGTATACACCTTCAACTTGTTTGGGTGAATCCTCTGATGAAATAACAGTTGTAATTAATTACAAATAATACAGGTGCTGGTCATATAATTAGAATATCATCAAAAAGTTGATTTATTTCACTAATTCCATTCAAAAAGTGAAACTTGTATATTATATTCATTCATTACACACAGACTGATGTATTTCAAATGTTTATTTCTTTTCATTTTGATAATTATAACTGACAACTAAGGAAAATCCCAAATTCAGTATCTCAGAAAATTAGAATATTGTGAAAAGGTTCAATATTGAAGACACCTGGTGCCACACTCTAATCAGCTAATTAACTCAAAACACCTGCAAAGGCCTTTAAATGGTCTCTCAGTCTAGTTCTGTAGGCTACACAATCATGGGGAAGACTGCTGACTTGACAGTTGTCCAAAAGACGACCATTGACACCTTGCACAAGGAGGGCAAGACACAAAAGGTCATTGCAAAAGAGGCTGTCCAAGCACATTAATAGAGAGGCGAAAGGAAAGGAAAAGATGTGGTAGAAAAAAGTGTACAAGCAATAGGGATAACCGCACCCTGGAGAGGATTGTGAAACAAAACCCATTCAAAAATGTGGGAGAGTTTCACAAAGAGTGGACTGCAGCTTGAGTCAGTGCTTCAAGAACCACTACGCACAGACGTATGCAAGACATGGGTTTCAGCTGTCGCATTCCTTGTGTCAAGCCACTCTTGAACAACAGACAGCGTCAGAAGCGTCTCGCCTGGGCTAAAGACAAAAAGGACTGGACTGCTGCTGAGTGGTCCAAAGTTATGTTCTCTGATGAAAGTAAATTTTGCATTTCCTTTGGAAATCAGGGTCCCAGAGTCTGGAGGAAGAGAGGAGAGGCACACAATCCACGTTGCTTGAGATCCAGTGTAAAGTTTCCACAGTCAGTGATGGTTTGAGATGCCATGTCATCTGCTGGTGTTGGTCCACTGTGTTTTCTGAGGTCCAAGGTCAACGCAGCCATATACCAGGAAGTTTTAGAGCACTTCATGCTTCCTGCTGCTGACCAACTTTATGGAGATGCAGATTTCATTTTCCAACAGGACTTGGCACCTGCACACAGTGCCAAAGCTACCAGTACCTGGTTTAAGGACCATGGTATCCCTGTTCTTAATTGGCCAGCAAACTCGCCTGACCTTAACCCCATAGAAAATCTATGGGGTATTGTGAAGAGGAAGATGCGATATGCCAGACCCAACAATGCAGAAGAGCTGAAGGCCACTATCAGAGCAACCTGAGCTCTTATAACACCTGAGCAGTGCCACAGACTGATCGACTCCATGCCACGCCGCATTGCTGCAGTAATTCAGGCAAAAGGAGCCCCAACTAAGTATTGAGTGCTGTACATGCTCATACTTTTCTTGTTCATACTTTTCGGTTGGCCAAGATTTCTAAAAATCCTTTCTTTGTATTGGTCTTAAGTAATATTCTAATTTTCTGAGATACTGAATTTGGGATTTTCCTTAGTTGTCAGTTATAATCATCAAAATTAAAAGAAATAAACATTTGAAATATATCAGTCTGTGTGTAATGAATGAGTATAATATACAAGTTTCACTTTTTGAATGGAATTAGTGAAATAAATCAACTTTTTGATGATATTCTAATTATATGACCAGCACCTGTATATAGGTAAATGTATATTAGGTTTTGTTATAATTTATGATTTGAATCATCTATTTCAGTGGTTCTCAAACTTTTTAGAGTGTCGTACCCATGGGGCATTTAACATCCTTCTGCGTACCCCCTCTCTTCCACTTAAGACTGTCACTGTAGACATATCTTTTCCATTAAGGGACAATATTTGCCCCCTTAAATCGATTTATCCAGGGCATTTTTTAACTTTATAAATACCTTTATAAAATAAATAATGCTTTAAATAATAATAATAATAATAATAAAGTTCAATAGAGAAATAAGCAATTATGGTAAAAACGAAGTGATACTTTTAAATATTAAACTAAAATGTCCAGTAGGTGGCGGTAAGTCATTGTCTTAATGCGTGAGTCATCGAGTCATTCAGTAACAAGCAAGTGGCTTTATTTATGAATAAATCATTGAATCATTTACTCTTATGATTCATTCAAAGCTGTAGATTTGTTCACGAAATACCGCTGTGTGCTGCAGTTCTGCAGTGGCTTTCTTTGGAACTATTATTTCATGGCAAAATAGAGCAAAAATACTGACAATACTGTGTTCATCATTTAATATTTAATATTAATATCTCGGGAAACATTGAATTCTTGCTCGTAAATTATATTATCAACATACAAGAACTTACACAGGGTATGTTTTTGTATCGAAGAGAGTTTGAATCTTAAATCAATCTCTACGCACAGTCTGTGTCTATTTTGTTCTTCATGCTAGTATAAATACTAAATCCCAACTCAGTTTGAGAACCACTGATTTAGATCATTCAAATGGATATAAAATGTGCAGAGATATGGACAGTTACCACAATGTGCTTTCTCAAGTTGGAGCTGGAATTCTTGTACGCAGAAATAACAACCTGTTTTGGTGCATATAGCATGCATCGCATTATATAGCTGTTATTTTTCACTGCTTGGAGTGAAAAGATGGATTGAATATGAGGCCATGGGTGCTCTACCTCAATCAATACAAGCTCTTCTTGAATGAACTACTCAATGGAGGAATGTTAGAAATGCTATTAAATCAAGGAATAAATTATCAGCTTAATTCAAACAAAACAACTGTAAGATAGTCGTTTAAACAATAGTAATTTAAACTGATTTAAAATTCTGATTCATGGTTTAAAATGTAATTAAATATAATAATACATTAATAAATCACAGTACAGATGGGAAAGCATAAGGTCTGGTTTGAGAGTGAGTACCACAGGGAAACAATGCAGGTCAAATTTGATTTATTTTAGTTTTTAGTACACTGCATAAAGATGACTCCAGAAATCAATTGGGATTGCCACTCCTTTTGAGTTTAAAGGATGTGCAATTTAGGGCTTGCATAGAATGGATAGACATTGCCTAGATTCCACTGACTCATCCATGTACTAGATAGCTTAGCCAGACTGTACATAGTTCTAAAAAGTTATGTTCAGCTGTTTTCCTTGGCATCTTGTTTAAGTTGCAACCAACAGTCTGTTCCTGTTCTACATTCAGACACACACACACACACACACACACACACACAGTAAGTTGCGAGGTGGGTCCTCCATGGATCGGACTTGTTTGTTCAGCACATCCCACAGATGCTTGATTGGATTGAGATCTGGGGAATTTGTAGGCCAAGTCAACACCTCAAACTCGTTGTTGTGCTCCCCAAACTATTCCTGAACCATTTTTGCTTTGTGGCAGGGTACATTATCCTGCTGAAAGAGGCTAAAGCCACCAGGGAATACCGTTTCCATGAAAGGGTGTACATGGTCTGGTGGTACATGTCAAAGTAAGATCCCAGCAGAACATTGCCCAAAGCATCACACAGCCTCCGCCGGCTTACCGGCTTGCTGACTTCCCATAGTGCATCCTGGTGCCTTCCCCAGGTAAGCAACGCACACACACCTGGCCATCATTGAGCCTTGGCCGCCTATGTTGCTGGTTCACTACTGTTCCTTCCTTGGACCACTTTTGATAGATATTGACCACTTCTGATGTAAACAGTAGTTTGGGCTTTAATGTTAATTGTGCATCATCGTCATTGTGATTTATCTGTGGAATGTTCAATGACAGCAGAACAGACGGTTAGCTTTCAAGCAGCAGACATCTACTAATTTAATCTTCATTGTGCTTTGTCAGCAGCTCGTAATCAGTGCAAGGACTTGTCTATGGATTTCCCAAGCTGCCAAAATAATAAATAAATAGGTAAATAAATCTACAAATAAATATAATAATAATAATAATAATAATAGTGTACAGTACATAGAAATACATTTTTATTCAACAAGACATACATATTATTTATACTTTCATTTATGTATTATAGTGTATTGTTTTTCTCATGTTTAATTATTTCCACATGTATTTATTTTTTTCTTATTTATTGATTTACTTATTTCTACATCTATGAGTGTGTAGGCAAGGGCAGCTTTGAGCCTACAGTGACATCTTTTGGTTTGACCAAATGAAATGCAAGAGATTGGGCTGGACGTACCTTTGAGTATAGAGGTGGGTGATATGGCCAAAATCGTTTCAGAAAATCTGTCTATTCAATTGTCTATTGAACAAATAGATAATAACATTAAGAGAAAAGGGAAAAGAAAAAGAAAGGGAAACTCTTAAATGACTGAAATATCAACAAACCCAAAGGACAGAGGCAAGCGCTGAAACCAGTAGGCAGGCATGAATCCAGAAAAGGCAGACAATCCAGGACCAGAGAGTTGCACAGCAAACACAGGGAAACTTGGCAGAGAACAAGACAGGGCAGATCAGAGCTTGACATGATAGGACTAAACAGGAACTGACTAGAGCAGGGCTGTTCAAACTTGTTCCTGGAGGGCCACTGTCCTGCAGAGTTTAGCTCCAACCCCAATTAAACACACCTGAACCAGCTAATCAAGGTCTAACTAGGAATACTAGAAACGTCCAGGCAGGTGTTTTGGAGCTGGCACTAAACTCTGTAGGACAGTGGCCCTCCAGGACCTAGTTTGGACACCCCTGGACTAGAGTAACTAGCTGTAATGAGCAGATGAGAAAATAATCTCACAATATATAACAGAGTCTAAATAGCAGACAAATCAAAGTAAAGAAGAAACAGGTGTGCATCAAACAAGCGGCAATCAGCTGAGCGCAACAGAAAAAAAAAGACAGATCAAACCTGGGTCATGAGAGATACATCACATTAGTAGGCCTATAATCCTAGTATATAATAGTGTTCATCTTTTTGCAATTGCAGTTTATGTTTAAGCTTGAGACATTTAAAGTTCTTTCTATCAAATCTCAAGTAAATTATTGAATTATTGAGATTTAAGACCACTTTCTAGCAATTGTTTAATTTACAGCGTTTTCAAAAAAAAAAAAAAAAAAAAAAAAGTAAGATCTAAGGGTCTTTGAGATCCCAATGTCAAATATAATCACTGGTTAAAGATAAATGGAACACACCACAGACCACATTGACAATGATGAACTTTTGAAGAGTGGAAGTCCATAAACATTGAAAGAAATCTCCAGAGAATGTATTCTACAAGTCACCTCACATTCTCAGTTTCTTCAGGCAATAATAGATGAATGTAGTAGATTCCTGATTTATTCAGAATAACTGCTTGTGTAGTCTTTAAAAGTGTGTGTGCTGTAGGCAATTTCTGAAGTTGTGAACGCAAGACTTTTAAGAGGTTGTCTAAATCCCAGTGTGAGATTTGGTGTTTGTTGGCCCATGCAATGACATCCTCTCTCAAAGTGCTTTCATCTATGTTGTGTGTAGCTATCCTCTTGATTTAAGGCAGGGGTAGGCAAGTTCGGTCCTAGAGAGCCACTGTCCTGCAGAGTTTAGTTACAACCCTGAAAAAAACACTCACCTTCCTATAGTCCTATAGCCTTAGTAATCCTGAAGAGCTTGATTAGTTTGTTCAAATGTGTTTGATTAAGTTTTGAGCTAAACTCTGTAGGACAGCGGCTCTCTAGGACCGAACTTGCCTACCCCTGATTTAAGGATATATTTCATTCATGTGATGGCAAAGCTGAATTTTCAGTATCATTACTCCAGTATTCAGTGTCACACGATTCTTCAGAAATCACTCTAATTTGCTGATTAGCTGCTCAAGAAACATTTCTGATTATTATCAATGTAGTTTAAGTCTGTAAAGCTCAAAGCTGCCCAGGAGCTGGCTTATTTATTGTCTTTTTAAAGGTGAAAGTTTGAACCCAGTCATTGCTACTTCTTACAAGAGCACCCATATTGAATCAGGGAAGTTAATAATAAAAAATATTGGCTAAATGAAAATATATTTTTATATAATAATAATTTTTAAATTAAATTGAATATAATTATAATGTTGTCAGATCTATAAAAGACAGAGTAAATTTCACTCATTGAGAGATTTATTCGTGAGGAAATTATCTCAAAATTTTATTGGTTGGTTATAGTTGGTGACAGCTAATATACAGGCAGCTTGATGCAGTGCAGAAGATGCAGATAACTTACAAAAAATTAACACAGCATAAAAAAATGTTGTCTGCTGTCCCATCAGAAATGTGTTATTGACCTTTAAGAAGCTTTATCCACTTCTTGTGCAAAATTAGTGCCTACTATAAATAGCCATTCATTGCTAATTACAATAGGCAATTTTACAAAAGTGTATAATAATAGGCTAACTTTACAAGAAATTGTGGAAAATGGGAATAATTGAGAATCACGTAACAAACATTTAGACATTTCATTCATCTATTAGAACCTTTCTGTCATTTTGCTTGTTTGGCTGTTTCCTTTTTATATATGTCATTACATTGCTGTCTTGCCGCAAGCCGACCGCTGCATTGCTGATCATGGTTTCGAGTATCGATATATCTGCCCTTTCCAATGAACACAAGAACACGCCCTAATATCAGACAGGGGCGGCGCTAGGGGTGGGCTAAGGGGGCTGGCCCAAAAGCCCCGAATCTTTCAGGTTTGAGGTTTCTTAACAGTGCTGTCAAAATATAATTTTTCTAAACATATCTCTCTATTAAAATATGTTAAACAGTTCAATACCGCTTTTCTACAGTATCCATACACCGTTACCGGCAGCGCTTTCTCTCTCTTCTCTCCGACAGCGAGTACACGCACACCGCAGTTGTACACAGACACGACCCCTATCACTCACTCAGAGCAGCGGCAGGCCTCGAGACTCTCTTTCGGTCCGGTTGAAGGGTTTTTGTTATGATATAACAGCTGATATGACAACTTTAGCACATTTGTCAGCTAAACATTCATTCAGTGTTTCCCATTAATGACCCTGTGCCGCCGCACCGTTTCATAATGAAATGAAAATTTAAAACATACATAGCCTAAATGGTCTCTACGTTGTATTTTGCCAACGAACTAAAATCGAAACCGTAATATGGCTTTGCGCCTTTATAAAACAGCAAAATACAGTGCTTAAGTATATATATACAGTCTGTTTGTGCTGCGTGTTTTAAATAGAAGTGTGCACTTTGCTCACGCGATCAGCTGGTGATCAAAATAAAAGCTCAAGGATTTATCTTAGAAATTAGTACAAAAGTATTGTAATTTCCATATACTATTGTGTAAAGTAACTAATAAAAAATGTCATTTTAGAGTGTATTTGTTACAATATATGGATATTACCGTCATATGAATAATTATATAGGCCTAAAACATTATTATATTATTATTTTATTGTAATAATTGTTTGGCATCCTAAAATACAATGTAGACTGAGACTCTATATGACAACTAAAAAGATGTTTGAACGCTCTTTCATGTCCAGGTACAATGCTGTTTCTTTGGTCAATTTGCACACTGTACATGGATTGAAGCTCTTAATTTTGAGCTTCCAAAGTGCACCAGATTGATGCATTTAACCTTAAAATTTACAACATTTTCTTAAAGGTGGTACACCCAACATAGTTTTACAAATTCCAGTGGGAAATAATGTACATTTTATGAACTTTACTCAAGAATACTAAAACAAAGCTCCTTTCATGTCAGTAAAGCTGTAAACAGAAAATTAAAATAGATTTGGGCTAAGCCCCGAATGTTTACAATGTCTGGCTCCGCCCCTGATATCAGACATCTTAATCCACATATTTAATCAAATCTGCACATTCGTTAGACATTAGCCAGAGATTAATTATCGCGCTTAGATCATCTGTCAACTCATCTCAGATGTATTAATCGAGGTACGGACCCCAGACGAACGGACCCCAGAGGTGACAAGTCAGACAGGTCTGCAGTCAGAGCAGCTGCGATCTAAATTGTTTAACCCGACAAACGCCACGTCACAGTTCTTTGCTGGGTGCGAAAATAACCCGGAAGTGCAGTCGCCGAGCGTTTGTTTGTAAACAGTTACTTAATTTATAGAGAAAATAATAATACAATTAACGTACACCCAGCGCTACATTAGCATTGAGTTGCATGTGCTTGGTTTCTATGCGTCTTCCGGAAGTGAAAGTGCAGACTGTCTGTGGTGAGTTGGTTGCTATGCGACGTGTCCCGGAAGTGAATGTGTGTGTTGTAGTGTGTTGAATCATGGCTGCTACAACAGTCAAAAATGATAGTCGTCACAAAAGGCAAAAATGCAGCGAAAAGCTGCCTTTACAAGACAGAGAGATTATTAAACCCTCCATAACAGAGCTCACCAAAGAAGTGCGGACCAACATCCTCTGTACGGTGGAAGGATGTGGGAAGATTCTTCCTAACACACCAGCACTCAACATGCATCTAGTCAAGTCCCACAGAGTCAAGGTACAACACCACATTAACACCATGATAAATGTGCTATTTAATGTTTTTGCTTTAGGTATGCTTCAGTTGTACAGGTTGAGTCTTATTTAGAGTTTTCTCTTCTGTTCTTCAGTCTATTTATTGTAGCCTTGTTTTTCGTGTGTGAAATAAAAATTAATAGTATTTGAATTAGGCCTACTGAACTATTACTGTGACATGTATTAGAAGAAGTACATGTTTTTGTAAGGAGGACAGAAGAGAGGATTAATATAATTTTAGTATTTTCTTACATAAATTTAATAAATATACATTTCACTGAAATGTGTTGTTAGGTTTGTGCATTGATTAGATCAGGGGTTGTCAACTCTGGCCCTTGAGATCTACTTTCCTGCAGAGTTTAGTCTAACCGTAATCAAATACACCTGAACAAGCTAATCAAAGTCTTCAGGATTACTAGAACATACAGGCAGTCAGGTGAATTTGACCAGGGTTGGAGCTAAACTCTGCAGGAAAATGAATATGAAAGTGTGCTCTGAAGATTTAGAGATGTGTAGATATCTATTATGTTATGTCTTTAGGATCTCTTTCTGATTTTTTTTCCAAAATCAGTGAGAGTCAAATGTTTTATCCTACTTTAAACACATAGCTATATAACATGCACCAGTTTTGTGTTGACAATTAATTATGAACTCTACTTTTAGTTAGTTAAACTTACAGTAACAAACCCCAGATAAAAAATATTTCAGAAGTTGACTATGCTTGACTGCATGTGCCATAATATTAAGACAAACCACACTGTTAACACTATCCTGGGGATGTTTAACATCTTTCAGCCAACAATGCATTGAATGAGAGCTGCTTGACGGCTGACAGCCGTCAAGAGTGTTGTAACCCCAGGTTACAGCACAGGATGAGCCAGGGCCGTTTGCAAGGCATGGAGTCTGATTTCTGAATTTGAAATTTCCGGCCATAAATAAACACAAGCTACAAAGAAATTTGCTGTCAATTTGTTGTGCAGCAAGGGAAAGCAGTGCACAGTTTTTCTTCTTGCTGCAAGTGCAACGTGACTCGTAAACCCATAAAATCTGATCTGATCGTTCAGACTGAAAAGCATTAAAGGAATACAGTAGTGGCCAAAAGTGTTGTCAGGCCTAGAAAAATTAACATCTTATCTCTTTATTCAAATATTATTACAAATTTGTTAAAGAGTTTGTAAACATATTGCGTAGTTTTGTTTTATTTGATTAAAAAAAAAACAGTCGTCAATTGTTTTATTAATCAAACTTTTAAGGTCATTAAAAAATATAAAAAATCCCTTCTTCAGATCAATTTTGGCCACTACTGTAGTTCATCCATAATTATTTTATTATTTTTTTAACCTCATGCTGTTTTCATATGATTTTCTGTCATGGGGAAAAAGAAAATATGTAGCAGTAATCCATACAACAATAATTTTAAACCAAGTCCTCTGAAGAGACAAGATCACTTTTTATTTTTAAAAGACCAAATTTTAAGTTATTTACTGTCAAATCAAATCCTTCAAGGGATAGTACACCCACAAATGAAAATTCTTTCATTAATTACTCACCCTCATGTCGTTCCAAAACTGTAAGACTTTCATTCATCTTCGGAACTCAAATTCTCTCTGATTTTTTTTAATGAAATCTGAGAGATTTCTGTCCCTCCATTAACAGTCCATGCAACTACCATTTTGAAGGTTCAAAAAGATTGTAAAACTAATCCATATGAATTGAGCGGTTTAGTCCAAATTTTCCAAAGAGACTCAATCGCTTTATATGATGAACAGATTGAATTTGTTTTTATTCACATAGAAACATTGACCAGTGAACATAAACAGAAACTCAACCGTACTTGCTTTGACGCACAAGAACAACAACAATAATAATAATATTTATTTTATATAGCGCTTTTAAGTTACATCTCAAAGCGTTTTACAAAAATAAGATAAAATAAAAGAGAAATACAATAATATAAATGCATTCATAAAAATGAAATACATTCAGATATACAATACAAAAACAAACCTCATTGGTTCTCGCACGTCTTGAGCTTCCCTTTACCACAACTAATGTGTGAGTTGATGAATGTTTATATGTGAATACAAACTTAAATTAAACCTTTTCATATAAAGTGATCGTGTCTCTTTAGAAAAGAGGGGAGGAGAAAAGACATCTGCCTGTGCCTATTTCTGTTTTTTTATTTTCTCTCCATGTTTTGGATTTCTTTGAGTTTGGTGACTCACATTGTATAGATTATTTTCCTCAGGGTGAATACGATTGCTTTTTTGGAAGTGTGTATCTCATATTCCCATAGCGTCAGCTACTGATGCAGCATTAAGTACCTATGAGGGAACCAAGGTTACATATGTAACAAAGACGTTTTCTTGCCACTGACACAAGAAGCAGTATCCTTGTTGTGTTTTTGTCATCTTCATTGACATTTCTCATTATTTTTCTTTGATTTCAGGAGGGTCTGGTCAACCCTACAGTTAGAAAGGACGTTAAGGATTCACAAAAGCTCTACTGTTGCCCAATAGAAGGCTGCCCAAGAGGACCCAACAGGCCCTTTTCTCAATTTTCGCTTGTTAAACAGGTACTTGCCATTGTTATATGTCTGGAGCATGTTTCCTTATTTTTTTTCTCACTGTACCTTAAAGGGTTAGTTCACCCAAAAATGAAAATAATGTCATTTATTACTCACCCTCATGTCGTTCTACACCCGTAAGGCCTTTGTTCATCTTCAGAACACAAATTTAAAAATCAAAATAACGACCTTTCAACAATGTCTAGTGATGGCCGATTTCAAAACACAGCTTCGAATCTTTTGTTGAATCTTTTGTCGTGTGTCAAAATGCCAAACTGCTGAAATCACATGATTTTGGCGCTCCGAATCACTGATTCGAAACAAAAGATTCGAAGCAGTGTTTTGAAATCAGCCATCACTAGATATTGTTGAAAAGTCGTTTTATTGTTTTTTTGGCGCACAAAAAGTTTTCTCGTTGCTTTATAATATTAAGATTGAACCACTGAACTCACATGAACTGTTTTAAATATGTTTTGAGTACCTTTCTGAATCTTGAGAAGGCATTGCTGTCTATAGAGACCTCACTGAGCCATCGGATTTCATCAAAAATAACTTGTGTTCCGAAGATGAACGAAGCCTTACAGGTGTAGAACGTCATGAGGGTGAGTAATAAATTACATTATTTTCCTTTTTGGGTGAACTAACCCTTTAAGTTAGGGCTGGGAGATATGTCAAAAATATGATAACAATGGGTTTTTTTTTCGTATTGATTGATATTGATGTTTATCACAATATATAATTTGATTATGCTGCCAGCTTGACGAGTATACCAACAATGACTGAAGCCTGGAGAAACCAGAGGGTTAATTTATTAAATTTTAGAATATAGTTTAACAAAAATAGAATAACATATAAACGTACACTTTTAACTGTGCAAATATTCTTTTTTTGCCTTAAAACAATAAAAGTTAGGTTGCCTTTTAACTTATTAAAATGGTGGAACCAAAAATCTCAAATATTTGAAGAGGTACAACCTATACAAAAAATAAATAAAAAAAATCTGTTCGAGTAAAAATTCGAGTAAAAAGTTCAAAATATAAACATTGTAAAAGGGTCATTATGCTACACTGATTAACATGATACCGCGTTTATGTACTCTCGCTATTATCGCTGGGATGGAAGTTAAAAGAAGTTCAACTTAAAATGTGTTTCAAGAGCTTGCATGTTTTGTTTTGTATTGTTTCTTTTTTTTTCACACTGACCTTCATCTCGCATTTTAACCACAAAATCTAGGGATGCACTGAAATTTCGGCTACTGAATTTTTTTTGGCCGAAACGGCTATTTTCGGTTTCGGGCTGAAATGATTTTGAAAGGCGGAAATCAGTGGCCTAAACAGACGTTTAATTAGCACATTCTCCGATGGCACGTTTTGACTGTATTCAGCATTTATTTTGTGCACCCAACGTAGATAAGCTTACAGTTAAACATTTGTATGGACACTAGCTCTGGATTGACAATATTAATTTCTCTATTTTAATTGGTAAATATATGGTTTCTTAAATCTAAAATCTTTTAGTCTGTGCTGTTGTGCTGTGCTGCTGATGCTTGAACAAAACTTCACTAAATATTTATAGTGTAGCGTGCATGCTATCCAATAATCGCAAAAAAGCTTTGTTACTTTTAATATGAAGCAAAGTCTCAAGTTTAAAATTCAGTCAATTTTATTATGGAATTCATCCCAAAAAATGTCGTTTTGGCGCTCTTTAATATGGCGAGACCGATTGCTGTAGCCGCCTAAGTTCAAGCAGCAGCACAGATCAAGCGCCCATGAACTGAATCCTCTTTTCCGCTTTACAGCAAGAAATAAACATGGATGAACATCAGAAGGTATGTTGAAAGATACATTACAACTTACCGAAATTAATCCTGTCTCATGAAATCGCTTAATCAGTGTTTAAACCAAGAAAAGACATCAATAAAACAGCTTGCAGGCTATACAATGTCACTTAATGTTACATTTACCTTAAGAAAGCTATTCAATGTCCATAAACTCATTAGTTACCTAGAAAAAATAACTCTAGACCAAAAATAACTCTAGAGCAAAAAGAAGAGCATTTTGCTAAATATATGCACTGTATTACATATTCATTATATTTTTCTTACTGTTAGTGATGTCTTCATTATTTAATGTATGTTTGAATAAATCTGTCATGAAAAACAAGTCAGTAAAGTTTGTTTAAATATTTATATTTCACCAACAAACTGGAGAAGAAACAGTTGATAGAAAAACCGCTTTGTGTGCAATTAAAATTTTTGTACAACTCAGTTTTAGCTATTAGAGTGCAGATTATTAAATAAGTTTGATTAATTTATTGATTATTAATTTATATAGTTTTAGTTTCTGGCCAAGTCCATCCTGAATTTTTGGTTTCGGCCTACAGTTTTAATTTCGGTGCATCTCTAACAAAAATCCATTCTGTGTGAACCGGCCCTTAAAGGGTTAGTTCACCCAAAAATGAAAATTCTGTCATTTATTACTCACCCTCATGCCGTTCCACACCCGTAAGACCTTCATTAATCTTCGGAACGCAAATTGAGATATTTTTGTTGAAATCCGATGGCTCCGTGAGGCCTGCATAGGGAGCAATGACATTTCCTCTCTCAAGATCCATAAAGGTACTAAAAACATATATTTATAAGGTACTAAAAACATTCAATATTAATATTATAAAGCGACGAGAATATTTTTGGTGTGCCAAAAAAAACAAAATAACAACTTATATAGTGATGGCCGATTTCAAAACACTGCTTCAGGAAGCTTCGGAGCATAATGAATCAGCGTGTCGAATCAGCGGTTCGGAGCGCCAAAGTCACGTGATTTCAGCAGTTTGGCGGTTTGACACGCAATCCGAATCATGATTCGATACGCTGATACATTATGCTCCGAAACTTCCTGAAGCAGTGTTTTGAAATCGGCCATCACTAAATAAGTCGTTATTTTGTTTTTTTGGTGCACCAAAAATATTCTCGTCGCTTTATAATATTAATATTGAACCACTGTACTCACATGAACTGATTTAAATATGTTTTTAGTACCTTTATGGATCTTGAGAGAGGAAATGTCATTGCTCCCTATGTAGGCCTCACGGAGCCATCGGATTTCAACAAAAATATCTCAATTTGTGTTCTGAAGATTAACGAAGGTCTTACGGGTGTGGAACGTCATGAGGGTGAGTAATAAATGACATTATTTTCATTTTTGGGTAAACTAACCCTTTAATCTGCACTTCGTTGCTTTAAAAAAAAAACAACCAAAAAAAAAAAAAACCTACTTCCATATAATTGATATGTTACCTTTTTTTTCCAAAAATTTCCCCACCTTTGAGGGTAATGCAAATTCGGTTTTGCTTTTGCTCTTGTTTCCCTCGCCGGCCCCATGCAGACTGACTGTTTTTGCATTTATTTCTGCTATGTGATAGACTGGTATGTAATCCATATAGAGTAAAAATGTCCAGAGCTTACCATCGTTAATGACAATTTTTTTTTTTGCGACCTCGATATGATATTGTTTATCACCCAGCCTTACCTTCAGTAAACTGACACCATTTCATTTTTATTCTTTCCTATAGCTTGATATATATTTTATGTCCTGCTAGGAAAACCACCGCTAACTAACATGTTTCCTAATCTTACTAATGGCATAGCACTTTATGAAGATGCATGCAGAAAAGAAGCACAAGTGTTTGAAGTGCAGTAATGGCTACAGCACTGAGTGGGACCTGCGGAGACATGCTGAGGATTGTGGGAGGACATACAGCTGTACTTGTGGTTGTCCTTACGCCAGTAGAGCAGCACTGTTGTCTCATATCTACAGAACAGGACACGAGGTTCCCAAGGAGCACAGGTACTCAGTTTATCTGGCTAAGAGTTAAAACTGTTTTAGTGATGGCATATTTTGTATTGGGAAAACATGAAAAAGGATGATATGAAATCCACCTTGCTTAAAACATGATACTAATCTTCTTTCTAGTGGATATCATGTCTGACCTTACCTAGGACATTATGTGGGTCAGGACAGCCACTAATTGTTTTAATAATACATTATGTCCTAGTTTAAGGGTGTTAATCATAGTATGTCTTATTAAAATGTTCAGAGTGTCAGTATTTGTCTTATAGGTATCCACCAGTGAAAAAGAGGAAGATGGAAAGATTGTCAAGCAGTGCAACAAATCTTATGCCTGATGAACAAATAAATGAAATTCCAGACTCTAAGAAAAAGCTCACTGAAGGAGCAATCTCTACCATACTAGTCTCTGAAGCCCCAGACAGTGCACAAAACAACACTGACCACCCTAGAAACATCCAAAAGCTCCTTCTCCCAAAGCCCAAAGTGGCCCTAGTCAATGTTCCTGTTATGCAGTTCACCCACCTGCCTGTTCTCCTCCCCTCTGCAGAAAGTAGTGCCTTGAGGTTGTTGCTCTTGTCTGTGGATGCACAAGGGTCCGTAAACACTGTGCATATTTTGTCACCGTCGGTCGGCACAGTCGTGCCTGATTTGAACAATAAGACTTTCAAAGAGACCTTTCCTGTACCAACATCAGGCCCAGAAACTATTAGCACAGGAGTACAGGTCAATCTTGAGAGTCAAGTCTCTATGGGATATCCAATGATTGATCTTGGACCCAAAAACAAAAGCACTTCAACAAACATTCAAACTGACATATCATACCTCAACAAAGGGATAGATGCTGGACCAGCAACTGTTTCCCCTTGCTGTGAGGCCTCAGTGTCCTCTTGCTCTCAGACAGACATCAGTGTAAGCGCTCAGATTCAGCTGCCTGTTAGTGTGCAAACCCAGACGCTACCCTCACGAATCAAAGCCACTTTATCCATTGGGGCACAGACGGATGTTTTCAGTTTCTCGTCCTTTAACGTGACCCGAGAAACACAAACGAGCTGTTCTGCAGCCCCGGTGCATGAAAGCCAGATGGACCAAGAAATGTGCACAAATCTTTTTGATACTGATACACTCAGTGTCTCCACTCAGACCGCAACGGCTGATGCGCCTTTCAGAACCAGTGGTTTAGAAGATCCTCTGACCAGCGCTGGAGCTGGGCTTTTTGAGGACAAGACTGTTGCATCCATGTGTTTTGGGGCCCAGACTGACGTTTTGCAACAAAACACAGTTG
The DNA here is from genome assembly GCF_019924925.1 of Ctenopharyngodon idella. NCBI lineage: Eukaryota > Metazoa > Chordata > Actinopteri > Cypriniformes > Xenocyprididae > Ctenopharyngodon > Ctenopharyngodon idella. The sequence goes on from NC_067237.1 coordinate 11,136,500, forward strand.
CAGACAACCAGACTCAGACCATGATACTCTTCCGTGACCTTGAGAATATACTTTCTGACACCATAACTGGAGCAGCTTCAAGCTGTGCTTCAGGTTTAGTTGCTGCGCATGAACCGCATCACACTGGTATTGACTTTGACTTTGAGGAGTTCCTTAATGCAACACACATTCAGACACAGACAGAGGAAAGTGGCTTGAACAGTCTGAACACAGAGACAACTTTGGAACTCCTGGACATTGAGACACAGACTGACTTCCTGCTCTTTGACAACCTTGGTAATGGGCACAACAGTGAGGTTGGAACAAGGGTGCAACCAAATGATTTGGAGCTTGAGATGTTTGACACCCAGACCCAGACAGACCTCAACTTCCTGCTAGACACGAGTGGGCACATGCCCCTTGGCAGTATTCTCAGACAGTCTAGTTTCAGCATGAGCACGGAGTCCTCGGACACAGAAACACAGACTGACATCAGGCCTGCTCCGCTTTCTCTGCCTTGCTCCCATGATGGGCAGGTGAGGCTCAGCAGTGCTGAAACTCAGACCATCTCCAGTTCCTTTCACAGCCTTGGCCACCTCTTCCACACTAGCAATGAGACCCAGACAGCAGTGGATGACTTTCTTTCAGCAGACTTGGCCTGGAACATGGAGTCTCACTTTAGCTCGGTGGAAACCCAAACGTGTGAGGAGCTCATCTCACTATTTCGACACAATGAGAAAGCCAAAAGCTGAAGGCTCAATTGAAGGTGATTTGATTGATTAACGAAGGAGTCATTCCTGCTTTCTTTCCTCAGCAAGGGTGGCAGAACTCACAATCCCTCACAATCATCTAGAGCTCAGTCTGTCAGATATTTGTACGCATACTTGTAGAATCTTATTTTTGACATAATTCCACAATAAGGTATTTGCATATCTGCCCAAATCTAAGGATGTATGAATATACCTTTGCAGCACTTTATTACCTCATTATTAATGTTCAAAATATATCGGTAGTCCTAAAAGTATTTTGTTGTTGCAGTAGATCAGGTCAGAGCCATCCGTGGGGATGTGTACTAAGTTGGTACTGATGTTAATTTTTTTTGTGTGTAAAACAAGTCAAGAAATCAGACAGAAATGATAAACATTCCTTCTACACATAAAATGTCTTTTCTCGTAGGTATACTTTCTAGTCTGATGTCAAAATGACTTGAGTCTTATTATCTTTATACATTTTTTTTTTTTTAAACCTTCAGCTGTTTGTTTGCTTTGTGGTATATAACAGACTTATGTTACATTTATTTGTGCAATGCTCTAGACCCATCTACTAGTCACTGTGAGTAAATTTTGGTCTTGATTCATTACAGAATTCATGCCAATATTTCTTGCTGACTGTTACGGCATATTCATTTTAATCTTTACATCCTAAATCAGATGAATTTGCATCTTATGCATGTTTCAGATGTCACATTTCCTTAAAAAGAGGAGCTGGCATTGCTCTTGTTTACTGTGATTTGCATTCTGTACTGTGAGTAGATTCAAATAAGCAAATCGCAAAAGTTTACAGTAAAACAAAACCTTTAATATTTCTTTAAAAGCATGTATCAATTTTGATGGAATATGTTCATCCCTCTTCATGATTTCAAATACGAGTTTAAACTTGCCGTATAAACCTTTTTGTTGATGCCTTAATTTAAGTGTTCATATGCTTTTGATAGAGATACTGAAATCACAGTGCTGCTTAATGGAGAAGCAAAATTGCTACATTTTCTTCATTTTGTTACAGATTTGTTTGTGTATATTTATTTGATTTTGTTCTTTTGAATGTTTCATCTCTGTGTGGTGTAAAATCACCAGTTCATTCGCTATTTCTTGGCCTTACTACATTGAAAGCCAACCATAGCTTTATTTTCATTGTGTGTGTGTGTGTGTGTGTGTGTGTGTACAAAACACACACACATACACACTTAATGTACTTAATGTATATAGTGGAAATTCCACAAGTAGAATGTGACGCAGTGTCTGTTCCCTTTATGATGTTACATTGGCTGCTTATCAACATTGTAACTGCAAAAGAGCTTTAGTATTTTCATGTCAAGCATTAGAGACTCATATTCAGCCACTACATTAATTAAAATGTTATTTAGATCTTGGAATAAATACTGCAAATGAATATGTGTTCATTTTGTTTAGGCAATGATGATGTCATAGTAAAAACTTGCTATAGAAAACTTGAAAGAGTCAGCTAAGCTTGTGTTTTTCTGTAAAGAGTGCATGCATTTCTTTTGTGCCAAGAATAACTTTTGTGTTGCATTTAGTTTTTTTTTTTTTGGTCATTATCAAGCTATGTGTCTAATTTAACTTAGTACAAGATGTTATTTATAATTATGTATATTAATAATGATATAGTTCTGATTATTTTTGCTCTTTGGAGGCCGGTCATGTGTATTTTATGGCTATGTTCTGTTGTTTAGACTATGCTGATGCACATGAAACTGCAAAATAAATAGCAGAGAAGAATGTTTTGGCCATTAATCGAATCAAGCATAATACTGTTGTTTATATTACACTGATACCATAATGTGATTTATTATTTTCTTCTATTCACTAATCACCATTATTGTCGAGAGCAAATATTATTAGTGTCAACAAATGATTCTGTTGTAAATCAAATAATTTTGGCACATTCAGCTGGTCAGATTTATAGGACATTTTCCAGTTGTGGTAAATGTCATGGAATCTTATATCTTAATATTTGAATCTACATACATAGTTAAAATGAATTAAGAATGAACAATACTTCTACAGAATTTATTAATCTTAGTTAATGTTAATTTTGACATTTACTAATACATTATTAAAATCAGTTTTTTTCTATGCATGATGTACAAGCATGCATAGAAAAATGACATGGTTCTAAGTAAAAGGATCCTGCAGTATCAAAAAAAAAAAAAAATCCAAGAAGACTTGAACATCTCTTTATGTTGCATAATCATTATGTAGCATATTTTTTCTTCAAGTACACTGGAGTGTTAGCCTTGTGTTCTGAGTCTTATGCTGCTTAATAAAAAGATTCATAACACCTATTTATCTGTACTCCATAAAGATGGTGCAACAACTTTCAGAGAGTTCAAAAAATTAGTAATATTCACTAGGCATGTGAACTCTAGTTCCAATCAGCATTAGTTGATGAGCTTCAGGTCTTTTCAGATCTCTTGTTTTGTGGCCAGAATACAATCTATAACTAGTGTTGTTCCTGGTGGAAGGCCTTCTCAGTTCTTCCTGCTTGAGGTTACTGCCCACTGTGGTATATGCCATAGTGCTGGAAGGTAACTCATACTTATTTTGAAAGGTGATGTTAAAAGCAGGTGGCAGTTGAGTGCTGTCCTGGGATAGCCAATGTCTTGTGCTGGAGGATCCATTTAGCCTGTAGCTGTTCTCTTCTGGGATAAAGTTTGTGAGGACCTCAACAACATTTCCTGTGCCACCATTGACATTCGCTCTTTCAGCAGCGGTGACCGCATCAGTGGCACCAGGCATCATGGCCTTGGAGACTTCTGTTTGGTGCCAGTCTGTTGGCTGCACTTTTTTAAAAAGACTGTATCTCCTCGGGTTTCTGGACTCTCTGACAGGTGGCAACACACTAACTCTTCTGATGCTAAGAGACACACTTTTATCCTTTAGAATTTGACACGGTTCTGTATGGTATTGGCAGACTGATGGTAATTTGTTTTGTGTACATTGTTCATCTTCAGACAGCAATTTGTTAATTAATGGCCCTGGCATATTTTGCAAAGATAGGCTGAAAGAGTATAATTCATCTGATGAGGTAGAGGAAAATGTATTTTGAGTTTCCTTTGAAAGATCCAGAAGGGTTGGGGCAGTCTTTCTGAAAGTTTTCAGAGCATTTCCAGCAGGGCAATAAATGGGTAGATCAGAAAGTTTAAGGTCTGCACACAGGAGGCAGTGAGAGTCTATGATGTCTTCTTTGTTTTTCCCCTTCCTTTGCTGTTGAAGGAATACAGCAAAAGGAGGAAATCTCCCCCAACCTTCAACCTGTTAAAAAAAATACAATTTGTGAGTTTGTAACTCTGAAATTATTAACAAATGCAATATTTAATCTGTGGGCATACTACAGAAGCTGCATCTGAAATGCATATCACGAAAGTTTACACAGACTTCACACACAAAATGCATTTTCAGTGATTGTTCGTTGCATTTACACGCAGACAATATAACTTAAGAAATAATGTTATGTAGTTAATGTTTAAACATGAAATTATGAGTATACACTCTAAAAAATGTTATGTGCTATTTACTTTTAAATTATGGTAACAATATTACACATTATATTTTAGTAGTTTTCAGAGGTGGAAGTAACGAATTACAACTACTCACGTTACTGTAGTTAAGTAGCTTTTTCGGGTTTTTGTACTTTTTTGAGTACATTTTTAAATCTGTAATTTTACTTGAACTTATGTACAAATTAAGCTAAGTAATCTACTTCGCTACTTGTAAAATCACATTCCGTTACTAAGTACTCCAACAATTTGAATATCCGGCATATCGGTAGCCAATAAAGAAATCCTATCATAAACAGACCAATGAAAACCCTGCTATTTTACCAGCGGCGCGTTCTCATTCTCTCATCTCCCCGACAACGAGTCTGACACACACCCGCCTCCTCCTGTCACTCACACGTTTCAGTTACAGAGCCTGAATGTGAGATTGCAGGTATTGCGCATAATTTTAATCATACCCGCAGGTTTCTATGGCGTATTTTAATTACAAATGTCGAGAGCGCATTATTGTAACGAGCAGAAAACGACGCGAGCTCTCAAATATACAAGTATACGGCCTCTCCTCTCACTCAGATATTGAGTGCGCGCTGTCAGACTGTGTAGTGTGCAATCGTGAATCTCTCCGTGCTCCTAAATTAAACGTTGTCAAAAGTTATCAATCAGAATATGCCTCCATGCCTGACCAATGAAAATGCTACAGGAAATCTTATTGGCTAAGTAAAAATGCACCAGAAAATCTCTCAACAATCAAAGGTGGATCTTTAATTTCTTTACAATGTAAATATATGTTTCAGAATGGTGCATTTCATTGTATGATTTGTACATAAAAATAGCCTAGTCTGTCAAACTGCATCACTATATTGTACAGACATTACAGGTCAAACCCCTCTGATGTTCTTTTTATCTAAATAAATAACATATTATATGGGTCTTAAAGGGTCAGTTCACCCAAAAATGAAATTTCTGTCATTAATTACTCACCCTCATGTTGTTCCAAACCCGTAAGACCTTTGTTCATCTTCAGAACACAAATTAAGATATTTTTGATGAAATCCGAGAACTTTCTGACCCCAGACTGCAACATAATTGCAACTTTCACGGCCCAGAAAGATAGTAGCCTAAAGATATTGTTAAAATAGCCCATGTGACTACCAGTGGTTCAATCTTAATGTTATGAAGTGACAAGAATACTTTTTCTGTGCAAAAAACAAAAATAACAACTTTATTCAACAATCTCCTCTCTCCATGTCACTCTCTGATGCTGTTCATGTGAGCACCACGACACATGCGTGTGATGCTGACGAAGAATTCGGCCAATAATGAGCCGACGTTCTGACGTAGAACCTGGAAGTGCTGCACTGTGTTTACCATGTCAACAGTGTCAGAGACTGACATGGAAGAGAAGAAATTGTTGAATAAAGTCATTATTTATTTTATTTTATTTTTTTGCGCACAGAAAGTATTCTCTTCGCTTCATAACATTAAGGTTGAACCACTGTAGTCACATGGACTACTTTAACAATGTCTTTACTACCTTTATGGACCTTGAATGTGGCAATAATGTTGCTGTCTATGAAGGGTCAGAAAGCTCTCGGATTTCATCAAAAATATTATTTGTGTTCTGAAGATGAACGAAGGGTGTGGAACAACACGAGGGTGAGAAATTAATGACAGAATTTTCATTTTTCGGTGAACATTTTTCGTGTAACTTTAAGATACACAGCATATGAAAATTCAGTGTTGTCATATTTCGAATACCTCAATAATCAACTCATATTGATCATTTTCAAGGTATTGTATTAAAGTTAGAAATTCCAGTATTGTGACCACTAATTCATGTACTTCATCAATAAGGTGAAAGTGCTTTGATTAAAGTAGCCATCTTCTACTTAGATCTATGATTTGATTAAATATTTTTTGATAATTTATTAAATATCGCTGGCTAAAAAGTAATTAGTAATTTTAGTACTTTGAGTAGTTTTTGAGAAGAGTAATTTGTATACATAATAATAAAGTATACTTTTACTTGAGTACTATTTTGACACCAGTATTTTTACTTGTAATTGAGTATTATTTCAGCAATGTAACAGTACTTGTACTTAAGTACAAATTTTCAGTACTCTTTCCACCACTGGTGATTTAGAGTAAATGGAAATGGCCTGTTTATATTTGATATTATTTAAAGACTGTATGCTGCTAGCACAGCATAAGTAAGAACAAACTTGTTACTGCACTGGCAATAGCAACGTTACTGCTCACTGAACAAAGCTTCATAATATTAGAACATGCCGTTATCCACAACCTAACCATAAGAATGAAAATATTTGTAAAAATAATAAAAAAAAATGAAATGATAAAATATATATTCTATCAAGAGAAAACAACAAGTTAGATGCTGCACTGATAATGTATTTCATTAATGAATCCAAAACAATATTTTATTTTAAGCCATTTGTTTCTAAGGGTGCATGCATGTTACTGCCTTTATAAATTTAATATTTTATGCAACATTGTAGCAAACCAGCTTAAATTGTTGTGTAAAGGTGCCTTACACTACTTAGATTACTAGCAACCTAATGTTTTCCCAAAGCTTGCAGATGTGTCATCTGTGCTGCACCATCCTTGCCTAAACTTTGGGAAAATATCAAATTGTAAATAATAAAATATTTATATAGAAAACATGACCAAATTACAGTGTGCTAATATTTACAACAACAACATACTTAATAATAAGTTTCATTTATACAAACAAAAGTTGAATTATACAGTAATTTCCCAAGCTAGTGTATGGTTTAAAATTAACGACAAATTAGATAGCAGATACAAAAGGAAAGCGAGTGTTGTACCAAAATGATACAGCAATGTCAAAAGACAGTTATCAGGGGAAAGCACTCTGAGAATAAGTGTGTGATTCTGTTTCTGTCGTGTTAATTTGACTCACAGCGTCTTCCCAGCCAGTGCGGCTCTGAAACAAATGCATGTTGTGCTCCCTGCAATAATCCTCTTCACTGAGATCCAACAACTCATTGACATACTGTCTGCACGAAGACTCTGTGTTCCTTTTTGTGCTGTCAATAGTCGGATGTCGTTTCTCAGCATCAGTTTCGTCTGATGCACCGGCTTCAGTGATATTCATTCCGGACAGCTTCAATCACAGCCTAAGACACAACAACAACAATTTCTGTAAAGATAATTTGAGCCTTGAGTAACCTCTCATAATGATATACCATACAAACGAACTATGGAAAGACTGAAACACAACAAATACATGCATGCGTAGACGCGTCATACAAATAAAACATGCAGTCTAAAGTAATCTAAATATGATGTGCCAACTTACGTTGTTTTGACAACACTAACATTTTACTAGTAGTACTGTTAGTGGCCAATAAACAAGTCTACAATGGTATTTCATTTGTGTGAAGTAAACTGTGTGAAAGGATGTTTGGAGTTCTGTTGTCATGACAACTGTTGGAGAGGATGACGTAGTGGAAAAAAGACGATGCGCATGTCGGCATTGTTGCACTTGTAAGAGGCGTCTGTATGAACCTGTTTGTTAAAAAAAAAAAAGTCAAATGATTTATTGCTTATACATTGTTATGTAGATTTGGTAATTTATTTTGTAATATAAGCTTTCCATTTGAGGCATTTCTGGTGTGCATAATATGACACAGAATGTTTATTTTATTGTTGCTTGTTTTTTGATAGCTTCATTTCCTTAATTTTGTGAAATTATTATGTCTATTCCATAACCATTCATTCGTTATCATTTAAAAATCCAACCGGTATAGGGCTTATGCCGTTCTAAAATGCCATTCACATTAATCCCTCTGCGCCAATAGCTAATTGTTGCTTTACAGAATTGAATACCGGAGGGCAGACAGGCTCATAATGAATAGGTTTCCCATACGTTTTTAAAACCAAAGTCTATATTTTACTCCGAAGTGCTATTGCGGTGTTCTATCTTCTGTGAGACGTGATCGAGCGCACGGACTGAGTGTGGCTGAGGGGGTGTGTCTAACTGGCAGAGACTTCAACTATGGTGACGGATGTGCTCATGAATATTAATTAGAAACGTACCCTTCACCCTGTAGGTCCAATTGGCTGAAATGAAGGCGTTGGTAATGAGCGATAGTCAGCTTGCGAATTAACTGAGCTTACTTTGGCTTATGAATATTAATTACGTTTCTTGACGGCTCGATTTTTGAAGGTTAACAAGAAACGGAGGTTTGACCTAATTAATATTCATAACCTAATGCTTTGCCATAGTAGGATTCAGCCGGCAGCAGCATCTCGGGAAATACTGGTTCAGATATCCGCAGTACCACGAACGATCGCAGCTTCCAGTAGCCTATAATGCGGACGGACACTTAACATCAGACCTCGACTGAAACATTTTCAAAGGATTTTGCAGACTCTTCTATGGAAGCTGAGGCTGTGGTAATGCTGCCTCCCAAGAGCTGCATCCCCAGAAACTACAGTTGTATCGCCGGGCTGTTCGGAAGCTTGTCAGCATCAGAGCAAAAGCTGGAGGACGAAGAAGAAGACATGGAGGAAGAGGAGAACAGGAATGGAGACTGTGAACTATTAGAAATCAGCGTAGTGAATGAAAAGCCGAGAGGAAGAGAGTCCTCCCTGAAGCCCCCGCAAAGCCCGACCCTGCGCCGAAGGTGCAAGTCTCTCCCCACACCGGCTGAAAGAGCCAAATTAGAGATCGCACGAGTCCGGAGCCCAAGCAGTCAAAAAAAGGTACGATTCGCTGACTCTCTGGGACTAGACCTGATTTCTATCAAACACTTTGATGACTCGGATATGCCTGAGGTACCAGAGCGCATTATTGACAAATTCAAAAAAGCCAGAGCTCTCCACTTGAATAACTTCGACAAGTCCAACACATCAAACCAGTCCGTGTTTATGGAGCTGCTCTTCACAAATCCAGGATCCTTGCCGGACTTCCTGGACAAAGTTATTGCATTGAAGGTTTTACTGGAGTCTGTTCAGGCTGATGAGTTCAGCCTCTCGGGGATCGTGCGCGTTCTTAACTTGGCTTTCGAGAAAAATGTCTATTTGAGGTACACCTTAAATAACTGGACGACATTTGTGGACATTCTGGCGTCTTACGTCCCCCATTCTAATGACGGGCAGACGGACAAGTTCAGCTTCAAAATCATCACCCCGATGTTTCTGGAGTTTGGGGGAACCCTGCAGTTTGCCATCAGGTACTGCGTCGAAGGAGGTGAATTTTGGGATAACAACAATGGGAGTAATTACAGAGTAAGACGCCACAGATTTAAAATTTCTCCTCCGAGGGAATGGGAAAATGGTTGGATCCATTTTATTTAGTGTGCGATTCAGCCGTTCCACTATGACGAAGCTTGGCTCAGGAATATTAATTAGCCTATGTGACTTGCCTCCCATTGGCGAATTGGCTAAGTAATAATCATGAGCCAAACCTTCGCCATAGTGGGATTAGTAATCTCTCCAGGAGTGTACATTGAGGGAACCACTGACCTTCCATGAAAAGCGTATGTAGCATATTACCACATATTCGTAAACTGAAGACCATGGTTCGTTGTTTGTCTTTGCTTTTTGTCGTAGTTTAATCGATGTCAAGTAGAGAAAGGGAAATTAAATTGATGTCAGATAGCTAACTACTAATTGACGAATGTAACATTAGGCATATTTCCATCGGTGTAAAACTGATTGTTTAGCTGCAGTACATAGATGGTCATGGAGACAAGACCCCGTCCTGCGTAGAGCAGGACCATTTAAATGAACCCAGTATACATTTAGCTTCAACGCATGTGCTTTAATAGGATATTGTGTAATAATTACATAATCCCCAGTGCACCTGTTATTCTTCAGTTAAAGTGAAATCATGGTGCTTCAGCATCACTGTGCTTGTTTCACATCAAATCGCAGCTAAGGGTTAAGGTCAGGCTATAACTGAGGAAAATTCTGAAATAATAAATCAAACCTTTTTAGAAGATATTTGCTGTAGCAACCCATGAGCAGCAGTTAGGCCTAACTGGTAACTGCTAAAACAATTTCTCATCCTCAGGAAACAAATGGGCTATTGATTTTGTATTAAAGTCAGCATGAAATCAAATTTAGTTCCCCCCAAAATGGAAATTCTCTCACCATTTAGCTACTCACCCTCATGCCACCCCATATGTATTTCTTTATTTAGATGAACACAAAAATATTTTTATAAAAATATTCCATTTCTGAGTGTCTTGGGTGTCCAAATGTTGACACTTTGAAAGCACACACAGATATCGGGATGATAGCCTAAATATGACACCAGTGGATGAATCAGTGTCTTCTGAAGCAAAACCATAGGTTTAAGAAAAATACTTATATTTTTAAATTTTTTAAAACTATAAACCATCACTGTATTTTTTGGGTTTAATGCACATTACTGGTCTTATTTGTGAATGATTTTATTATTATTATTATTATCTATTTATTTATTTTACATTTTACAATCTTTAAATCATAGCTTGCTCTTCCTGTGATATGACATAATGAAGAAACTTTTTTTTTTTTTGGAACAAAACCAAATGAGTATAGGTATTTTCAGGGATAGTTAACATTTATAAAGCCCAGACCTTAATAAAATGAGCTGTTACACTGAAGTTATAAGCTTTCATGCTGAAACAGTAGAAAGTGTTTAATATACCTCACATTGTGTAATCTAGTATGTCTTGTCTGAGCTAAGCATTATTTTTTAGTTACTTAACATTTGTATAGTATCAGTGAAGTATTTCAAGCCATATTTGAAATACCTTAGATCGGAAATTTGGTCATCCAATAGATTTCAATGGTGAAAGCACATTGAAACAGTTATATCAAAGACTGTTTCTGTTACCTGTAGGTATAGGCTTGTGAATTACTGTTACTGAAGCTGAGATAGAAGATTGCAGGTAGATTACATGACTTCCTGATCCTGCTGTACTCTGCTACAGTTGATGGTTGAACATAGAAAGTTGTCACTCGAAGCACCATATTTCATTAGTGGCCTATAAAGTGGCACTGCGATGCGACCGCAAAGGACACTTTCACGATCTAAGGGGAAGGGGCTCAAGCCCAAACGCCCCCCGCCCCGTGCACACCACTGGCCCCATATAAACTTTTTGACATCAGTCAAAAATTGTTAAGCACTTTTCTTTAAGGCTTTTTGGGTCTTCAGCAGCACTTTGAGAAGTTTATTACTGAATGACAATTGATTGTAAAGCTGAACCTTTTACAAAGTATGAATAGAGCATCTGTCCGAAAAGTTATACAGTGCATTCAAAAAGGATTCAAAACCCTTAATTTTTGCGGACTTATGCTAAAATAAATAATTTCAAAGATGATCCAGAGAAATAAGAAGCACCTTAACTAAATTTCAAGTATCATAGCAAAGGGTTTAAATACTTATGCCAATACAATATTTTAGCTTTTGTCCTTTTTAATAAATCTGCTGTTATAACAAATGTGTTTTTTTTTTGGCTTTGGGAATGGAGTGCAGATTAATGTGAAAAAAATATTTGAAAGAATGAGACTACAAGTTAAAGGATTCACTTTAAATTGAAAATTACCCCAAGCTTTACTTACCCTCAAGCCATCCTAGGTGTATATATGACTTTCTTCTTTCTGATGAACACAATCAGAGTTATATTAATAAATATACTGATGCATCAAAGCTTTATAATAAGAGTGAACGGGGGGAACGAGTATGAAGCTCAAGAAAGTGCATGCATCCATCATAAATGTACTCCACACGGCTCCAGGGGGTTAATAAAGGCTTTCTGAAGCGATGCGTTTGTGTAAGAAAAATATCTTTTTATAAGTTAAAAGTAAAGTAAAATATCTAGCTTCCGCCAGACCGCATTCCTTTTTCAACTTAATCCGGGGACACACTTAACGACTAGCTAAAATATTCTAAGACTGAGCTCAACACACAAAGACTGTTTCCTTCGACTGAAGCAGATTGAAATACACGGAATTTAAACACCGACTGTAAACACCGACTGAACGCAACTGGCTTTGACTCGGCGCATTTGGGCACGATCAGTCGTATCAAATTACATTCATAATCGGCCTTAGAATCGTTTAGTGTGTCCCCGGCTTTAGGAAGAAAGTGCAACGCCTCTCACAGTTCAAAACGCTTACGCTACATCCTATGCCTTCTGTATTCAACTCACGAAAAAAGCTTAACTCAGTTACATTTTTTTCGTGAGTTGAATACGGAAGGCGGTCTGGCCTCTGATTGTGTTCATCAGAAAGAAGAAAGGATGGCTTGAAGGTGAGTAAAACTTTAAAATTTTCATTTTAAAGTGAACTAATCCTTTAACAAAATGTGACAAAAATGAAGGGGTCTGAATACTATCTGAATGCATATGTATGTATATTGGGTGAATGACTCCTGCACAGATGAAAAATATAGTTTTGTTTAACATTCAAACATCCATTCTTTGTTTTCTTCATTACTGGGATTCTTCTTCTTTAGTCATTCTTCTTTAGTCACTTTATAGTGGCTAAAGAACACTTTGGGACAGTTTGAAGGCAAATTGAAGGAACAGGCTTGCTATTTTAAGTTATTATTGGACTGTAATTATTTACTGTTTAAAGGTAACTTGATCCTTGTTTAAAAAAAAAACCCTGAAATGCACTTGTTGTTTCACAAATTACATTCTGTTTGTTTTAACCTATGCAATACCTGTCTTTAATGTTTGTGTTTTGCTATTGTATCAGTGTGTCATGTTGGTAAACATTGTTTTACTTTTGAATAGTAATATTGTATATCTATGCTTGCATGTACAGAGATTGCAAGGTATCAAAATTCACTGTAATACCTCATTGTTCTTTCAGCTGTACCCACTGTGTTGAGTGTTGATGTGGGAAACTCACACACCTCAGTTCTCAGTGTTTGCTAATAAAATGCTGTTGTGGTAAAGTGTGGTCATTTGAAGTCACATAAACCCCTCCTTAGAACTTAGTTAACATCACTTACAAAACGTTCATAGCATCATTCACTTGGACTGCCAGGGCTCTGTCTTCTAATTTTACTAAAGATAAAATAATAAATTACAATTTTAATTTTAAGAGTTTTGGCAATAGAATAAAATCTTTAGCTTTCCATGCTGGGCTGGGTGGCTATGTGAACATTTCACAAATCTGAGGTAGAACATTCAAAACATTTTTACACACTTTTTCATTATTTTTCCTTAAAATATCTTAATAGAAAAATTAATTTCTGCATGTTCTAACGGGTGATATTGTTTCAAATCACGAAACAGGTTTGTGTTGCCTGACTTTGACAGCATGTAGGCTATCTTCGGCACAGTTTTTAGTGCAGGCTGCAATATTAATAATGTTACATGTTTTGTCTCTTAGAAATGCACATTTGATAGTAGCTTGAGCTGACAGTAGCAGTAGCTTGAGTTGGGATGCAGAGGTAAATTTAACAAAAATTGTAACATCTTAAAAAAAATTGTAATATCCTCATTTTTGACATCAGGTATTAAAAATCTAATTATGTATGTATCCACCTCTCGTGTGTGCATGTTATGTCAATTAAAAAAAGAAAAAAATGGAAGTACCCAATTGACATGACTTGCTGTCAGTTTTTTTTTAATGCAAAACCCTAATAGAGGCTATGAGACTAGTCAGATAAAAAAACAAAAAAACAACAACATAATATTAATTAATATAATATAAAATTATTAATACAAACAAGCCATTATTAAAAAGGTTTTATAGAACCATTTTGTTCTACACAGCACTTTCAAAGCATGGTTCTTTATGGAACCTTATAAAGTGGTTAGTTACTGTCCTTGATTCTGATTGGTCAATAGCTGTGTTTTATTCACGATAAAACACAGCTATGACCGCTTTACCCAACAGTTCTGTGTATCACTACACAACACCCTTAACAACCACTCTTAGCAACGTAAACTGTATGTTCACAATTGATATTGTTCATTGAAGCTTACGAATGAGTGAGTTTTTTACCTGTATTCAGATTTAGCATTTTCCTTCAGGTCAGTCCTATGTTCATAATAAAAAATCTGTTTAAATATCTTGTCCTTTTAACAGTTAAGGGGTTTTCCCATGACTGACAGCACTATTCAAAGCATTTGTCAGTTGCGTCTTGTTCCGTTTTCACAACAATTCAGTCTTTTCAATATAAAAGTTTTTGCTACTGAGTGATTCACTCATAAATAGTCTTTGCCGCCATCTAATGGCGTGATAATGTAATTTCCGTTGCGGTTCACGGTCAGGGAATATTTTTTCTGGTGGAAGAAAGGCTTTTAGTGATTTTACTTCATGAGAGTTGCATTGATAGATATTTTTTTGGCTTTGTATTGTGTGGTAACCGTTTTATAAAAGCAGATTAAGGTTCTTTGGCTTGTAAAAATAGCAAAAACCTTTTTATAAGTAAGCAATAAGGTACGAGAGGCTGTGCTGTATCGTGAATAAGTCACGGCTGAAGGGCATTGTTAAGCACTCCGCTTCCTGCAACCTCTTCAGCCGTGACTTATTCACGATACAGCACAGCCTCTCGTACCTTATTGCTTACTTATAAAAAGGTTTCTGCTATTTTTACAAGCCAAAGAACCTTAATCTGTAACCCTACTGGTACTTGATTTTTCTTAAAAGTGTAGTCTTCTTACCCAATCACAATCAGAGGAGGGGCACCACCTTACCAATGATAATGTCTTTAGGAGAATTAAGTCAGATAAAACGTAATTTAATATTGTATATCCATTTGCTAAGATCTAATTAAAAAAAAAAAAAATTGTTTAACATTAGGGCGTGCACCCAGTAAAATCAACTTAACCTTAGCCATTACAGCTACAAGTCATTCCAGTTTTGTCAGTCACAATGATAAGGACTGTTATAGGTACTTTATTGTATACAGTGTGAATTTGATGTATATACCTGTATTAATACATTAAAATATTTCTTTGCAGTGGTAGGACCTGCAGATATTACAACTCTCTATTTAGATAAATAGAGGTGACGAGGAACCAGATGGTCATTCTGATTGAGCTCCAGAGATCACGTTTCGAGATGTGAGAAACTTGCAGAAAGACAACCATCCCTGTAACCAGACTTGAACTCAAACATCTCTGGAGATACTTGAAAAAGGCTGTCCTAGCCCAGCTTGACAGAGGATCTGCAGAGAAGCAGGGTAGAAAATCTCCAAATCCAGGTGCGCAAAACTTGTCACATAATATACAAAAAGATTTGAGGCTGTAATTGCTACAAAAGGTGTTTCAACTAAGTACTGAAGTAAGGGCTGCAGTCAGTGCAGTCATGACATGTATTAGAACACAAAAGTTAATAACAGCGGGAAGCACATGACCTGTGAACAACTGGTACATCTGTGAATAGAGTAAAAGTGACTGAAGAGTCAGTAAGAAAAAGTAAAAAGTTGTACAAATATCCGCTCAGCCCTACACATAATTTCTGACAGTTGTACTGATGTTAATGACAGGACTTAAAAAATAAATATTTCATACAATTTAATTGAAGGCCAATAAATGTTTGTCTCAAATCTTTATTTCTATTTTTAATAGCAAATCTTACTGCTTATGTACAGGAAATAAAAAAAATGTGTGCATATAAGAGTAAACCAGACAACATGGAAGGTCTCAGTAGTTTAATTCAACAAAGATTCACTCTTTTTCTTATATCACTCCATTTATACATAGTATTGCACAACAGGCTAGTGTGACTGCTTTGCCAAATAATATTACATTGTGGCTCTAAGAAAACAAATCAGAGCGTTTTATACTACAAGTAAATTTCACATAAATAATCAACCCTCAAAAGAAACAGTTTTTAATCCCAGTGTTTCTGCATTGCAATATTCTGATTCATAGTAAAACATGTATGTAAAGCTTCTCACAATGCAAAGTTTCCTTGCTTATAATGGCTGCTAAAATATATGCACATTTAGCATACCACTAAAACATTAACTCAACATTCTGTCTGCACACATACAACATTAAATAAATTAGAATGGGTAAAACATAATTGCTAAACTAAATTTAAGAATTCAGTGCATAGCTATAACAGATAATCAGATAAACGTCTAATGTCCATCCGTGTACCTGCCAGTGTACATGAGGTCTCTCCATTATAAATGCTGGTGTTAAAATTTATTATGTAACCAGTAAGTTTCAGCTCAAGGTTGATGAAAACCACACTTCAACCATTCTGCTTTACACCATTTGAGTGAGCAACTACAGATACATTCATACACTTTATTTGATGCTTAACAAAGTGGAAGAGTTTGGATTGTGGGTCTTCTCTTACTCTGCTCACAACAATTTGTGCAGATGTGATTTTGATGACAATCTCTAGAGAGACCAACCGAGGCACACGAAAACCAGCACATGAAGCATAAGAAGGTAGCCAATGAATATGTAGCGTGACTTTGCCCTGGATGTCATTAGTTTGGAACAGCAATATATGCTCCTTCCTTTGAGCCAACGCTGGCACCGGTGAACCCCACTCTTCATCTACAAAACACCAGATTGCAAAGCACAGCTCAAGATTTAGGCACACTCAAAACTGATAATGAGCATTACTACAGCATGAGAGTTCACTTTAAATGTGCAGATTTAGATTCAGGAAGTACAGTTACAAAAAGTTTGTGAACGCTCTGGAATTAACTGGATTTCTGCATTGATTACTCATAATATGTAGTCTGATCTCCATCTAAAATCACAATTAAAGACAAACACTTTCTGACTACACTAATGGTACAAAACCAAGGAAAACAATATAGCCGCAAGCAGCAATTACGGGGCCAAGCACAAAGAAGGCACAACAAGTCATGCCAACATGGCTGGGAGCATCAGACCAACTGCAACAGTGAGCAATTAAAGGCATATTAAGATCAGTTTAGGCAAAATGACTGAAAAATCATAAATACAGTTAAGGTGACAATGACACTCGCAAAGTTTGGTGTCAATATGTGAAAGCATTGCAGAGATACAGCCTCAAGAGCCATTTTGGCATCAAGCCTCTAATTCGTTGCTGTGGTATACGAAAACGGTTTGACGAATCGACTTGAATTCCATAACTTTTTGTCAACATGGTCTGAAGATGATACGATTCGATTTTGGTGAAAATCGGACTAACGGTCTAGAGGGAGTTCGAAAAAGTAGGTTTTTAAAGAAAAACAAAATGGCGGACAGAAAGTTTGGCTGACTATGGCAAAATTGGTATCTATGTGCTCGGCATGACCCAAGGAATCTACTAAGACCAGTTTCATTACAATAGGTTAATATAATCAAAAGTTATTATTAGCATTTTTGTAAATTTCATTATAACTTTTGACCACGAGGTGGCGCTGCCCCAAAACTTTTTGAGTACTGAAGACACATACTGAGTTTCATAATGATACGCTAATGTGTTCATAAAATACAGCATTTTAGCACAAAATTCAAAATGGCTGACAGCTAAAATGGCCGATATGGGAAAATTGGATACCATTCGACTCTGCATGATGCCCCACATCTAACAAGACAAGAATTATGGACCAGAATTTTTTGGACAAACGTTCAGAAGTTATAAGCAAAAAGAGCCATTTTTTGTATCTCCAGACCAGTATGTGGCGCTGCTCTGAAACGCTGCTTGTTGCCTCAGGTCATGCTTGAGATTACATACTAAGTTTGGTCTGAATATAATAAAGCGTTGCGGAGATACAGCCTTATGTCTATTTTCGTTAGCACTACGTAAAATTAGTTTGCGAGTTTTTAGAAAATGGTTTGAGAAATCGACTTAACATAACTTTTGTCGGCTTGGTCTGAAGATGATGTGGTTCAAATTTCATGAAAATCAGAGCAGCGGCCTAGGAGGAGTTCGAAAAAGTATGTTTTTCTGAAAATTCAAACTGGCGGACATCAACATTGAACTGACTCAAGCTGAATAACACTATTGTCTTCTGTAGAGCTTCTTATAGCTGAACTTAACTCATTTCATGATTGATGAACTTTACAAAGTTATTGAACTGGATTGAATAAACACTGAACTGAGCTAAATAATGACACTATTCTTTTTTGTAGAGCTGCCATACAGCAGAATTTGAATTTGTATCATATTTGATGAAGTTTGCATCACTGATTATTACACTGTGAAGCTGCTATACAATATGATCTGCACTGTATAAAGCACTATATAAATAAAGGTGACTTGACTGTTATTCGGTACCTTAGGCATGAACGTGTGTCGGCTTGGGCGTAGAATAAGCTCTTCATACTGTTCCTCCTCCAGCTGGATACTAAAGTCCCTTTGAGAATGCCTTGATTGTTTTGACTCCATGCTGAAATAAACACAAACAACAATGAATATCAAATTGTGTATAAAACACAAGCAAAGCTAAGCTACCTATAAAATAGATACAACTGCTTTCATGACAACTATGCAGATATTTCTTTCATGTTGATATCACTGATGATGGCTCTTTTTATAACTTAGGAAAGTTGTTTTCAGGCTTTTCATATGATTAGGAAATATGGGGTATTAAGATATGAAAGAATAAAAATAAAATATGCATTAGTGTTGTAGAAGATTACTTTCAGGAGTAATGTGTCACATTGGTGGGTCAAACTCTTCAGGCCAAGAATCACCTAGTGACCAGTAACGTTCAATGTTTTTCACCATTGGAAAAATAGAATTTTGCATATAAATCCATAGGAATCTAGCAGTTTAATCCAAGACTTCTGAAGAGACACAATGTCTTTAAATGACGAACAGGCTTTTATTCACATATAAACACTGATCAGAGAACATAAAAAGAAGCTTAATCATACTTGCTTGATGCACGAGAAAAAAACCTCACTGGTTCTTGCGAAAGATCAAATGTGCTGGTGTGACACACTGGTTGTCACGCGTCAAGCATGTTTAAGCTTCTTAATGTTATTTGTACATTCGCTGATTAATGTTTAAATCTGGTAGGCCTCTATTGAGCTGCTCCAGCATGCTATGATTCTTGTGTTGATTCATCCAAGACTGAGTTGGATGCTCCAAGGCCCTGCTCTCTGTGTGAGAGGAGATGGTAAGCATTCCCCAGTATGTTATCACATTGAAAACAGAGGAAACAAGAGATGCCCCCGTTCTAGCCATCTAACCAAGCTTGAGTACTGTGAAACAAAAGGCAAAGGACCGGTATAGTGCCAAAGTTTACGGTGAAGCAATTAATGAACTGGTAAAATCAGGAGCAGTCAAGAAGCTCAGCCCAGATAAGAAGTTTTAGCACTGAAGAGCTACACTACCACTTTCAATAAATTCTTCCTCCCACAAGCATTTTGGTCTTAACAGTCATTGCAGATTGTTCCCTTATTATAATATCAGGGCTGCAATGACTGACTGTTAAGTAAAATAGATTAAAACTGATTAATCAAAAACGTCTTCAAATTTCAATATTGATTAGTCAGGGAAACATATGGCACAGTGAGACACATGGGAAAGATATGGCTCAAGTCACACACCCACTAGACAAGAATCAGCTGAAACCACTAAAGAAAACAGACTGCGACCTTCTTGGCCAAGCTATTCAATACTGCACAGGCCACATTTTTAACCTAACAGTAAAAGTGTCTCGGTGGCAAACAACATCTATGTTTACTGAATTTGTGCCCTGCATTTGGATATAATATTTCCTTTTAGAAGAAGATCATAGGCATATTGTGGTAACATTTTGCAGATGTTCTTATCTGTTAATGTAAAGAAATTAAAGTCAAGTGAATATTTCCACATGCATCAAAGGCCAAAAAACACTTATTATTGTTATTATTATATACCAAAAGATATAAATCAGTACTACTCATACTTGTTTTCTTAAAGTGGTATTGTGAAGAGGCATTATAATGTAAATTTTACACTACACTTCCACAAAGTAATCTGAATGCATGGAGTTTGTTATTCTCAAAACTGTTTCAGTGTCAAACACATTTAAAATTATGAGCTTTTCTTATGTACCTCACAACTCTCTGTTCGGTCAACTGCATGGCTTCTTCTGCGGCCTCTCTCCTTGATCTCTCCTCTTCTAATCTAGAGTTTAACTGAGACAGATGAAGCTCTGCCTCAGCTAGCCTGGACAAAACATTTAAAAGAATATCACAAAAAAATCTAACAGCATGAGCCATCTCTAAACTTTGTCTGTCTCAAACAAACCTCATCCTGAGGTCTTCGCTGTCTGATCCATCTGGGTTGAAATTGGCACGGATTGGTTCCTGAGGGGCTCCTGGTGGAACTTCTGCATAGACTGAACCCTTTTGAGAAATTAACAGAAATTACACCTTTAAAAGACTTAATTCCCATTTTATTTCAAAGCCATATTGTATCTATTCCTTTACTGGAGGAATTATGTCTATTCCACTTACTGGAGTGGACATGGACAATTCCGAATTTTTTAGTAATTTGTTTTCATCATTAAAACTTTACATATCTTGTACAATTTTCATCAAAATGGACTCAGATGATTGCTTGACCATTGAAAAGTTACAATGATGTCTACCCAATACAAGAAGTGCGGCTATATCTCTGCAACGCAAAGGTCTATCAGAGTGAAAATTGGTAGGCGTCATAAGCACCATGACCTGAGTATACATGTCAAGTTTGGTGACAGTGAAAAATAATTTTCTACAGATACAAAAAACAAACTGTTATGTCCTAGTGAGTGCTGGGCCTGTGTTTTTTTTCTGCTTTGTATTGTTTGTAGGTATGGTGTTTAGTGGGGGGGATTTCTGCACACTAACGAATGCTTTCATCATAACTAACAGAGCAAACACAATGTAAATAAGAGATTTGTTTATTATAATGTGTGTTTTTCCAGAACTCAGTCACTGATAAACTTACACTGTTTGATCGACAGCTTCTCCAGTGATTGTAAAGGGAGCATTCTTTGATCGCTTTCTATATATAATTTAATCACATTTTAAATAACAGATTATTTTCATCCTGCTAAGAGAAACAATGTGAAGTTGACCGTTTAGTCATACCGTAAAAGTCTGTTTGCAAAGCCTGCGTCGAAATTGTGACTGATTTACCAAAGAATCCACAGTGAAATGTACCAAATACAAATAAATAATGCTCAACTGAGACATTCACATTTTTGAAAATAAACACATTCCTAGCATTAGGATCCTTTGGAAGTTAATGTTATTTTTAGCCCAGTGAGTGCTCTTCTCTCCTCATCATCTCTTTAACACGATGGTGGGCAGGGCCAAAGTTGCAATGATGAAGTAGGCGTTGATTTTCTTCTGCAGAGGCAGTCTTTTGTCGCACTTCTACATAATAAAGAGGCCCATTCCACAACGAGTTGTTATCTGGGCTTGGTTACAATTGCACCAGTGAACATGTTATCAGATAAGAGAAGAGATTCCGTTGCAAGAGGGAGGGGACGTTATTTTGATTAAAGATAATGAAGGCACATACATTTTTTTTTTTTTTTTTTTTTTTTACAATATTTTAGATCCACATTTACAGAAAGACATTTAGTTACCTGGGTGGGTGAATGCTGGTTTTGAAGTTGTCTCTCCAGCCAATAGCAGCGATTCTGAAGCTCACTAACAGTCTGCTGTGTGTCTCTGAGGATCTTGGAAACTGTGCTCAACTGGGTGGACACCTCTTCCTTTTCCTCAATTGCCTGTTGCAACTAGTACACATACAAGGACACATGCACATATATTAAGAAAACAATTCATGTTGGCAGTAAATATAAGATGTTATTTTGTTTTTCAGATGGAACATTTGGATGCATACCTTGATATTGAGATGTTGGAGGCCAGATTCTCTTTGCTGGATCTCTAGCTGATAGTGCTGCAGATGGCTTTGCAACTGGACCCAGTGTTCTGGAGACCCATCTTTACCCTGCAAAGCCATGGACTCCTGCAGATATATATACAAATTTCACTTTTTTTTTTGAGTGCTGGGACCAAATTAGCCAGAACCTCCCTGAAAAAAAACATTGCTGCACCCTAATTCACGACTTAAACTATGCCCTAAAAGTATGTACTCTTTTTGTGACGGAAAAGCACATACTTCTGAGTGTGTTGAAGAGTAGGTAAGTTTTGGGAAATACTACCCCATCATAACTGCATCTTTAACAGATCGCTTTGTTGCATAGTTATGTGTATCCTGTCCACTTGCCTATGAATCATTCTGTCACAGTTAATATTCTCGTATACAATTTCCATCAGGTTAGATATTGATTAATCACTTAAACCCCTTTATCTAAACCTCTCTACTTAAGTTGTATGAAATTTCCTTTCTTGAACCTGAACACTTGCCAATAACCTTTCTAGAATATCTCTGATTTTTAAAGCATTTAGTTCCTTGCTCTGTAACTTTTTCCTGAGCTAGACAAAATATAGGATTTCTTACATTAAAAGCCTGAACTTCCCAGTTTGTGTTATTAATATCTAGATGTTGCCTATAAAGAGTATTCTTAGCTTGTGTTTGTCAAGAACAGTAAATCGAACATTTTCAGACTCTAGAAATGTAACTCTTTTCTTATTTTTGAATTTCAATTCAATAGGCATTTAGTACTAACCAGGGTGTGGAGTTTCTCTCCCTCCATTGTCTTAACTTCCTCCACTTCGTTCATAGTGCTGGATTGCCACTTTTGTTGTTGTACCTGGTCCTGAATTCTCTGAATCTGATAACTAGAATTTCTGCAGATCTCTTCCTTTTCCAGGACCAATTTACAGACCTCTTCTTCCTTTAATGATTTTTCATTGATAACTTTAAGCAACTCCTGTTTGGTCAAATCATATTCCTTTTGAAGTTTCTTGTATAGTTCATCCAGTTTCTGCATTTGTGACTGAGCAGCAAATATGATTAGTTCCTTCTCAGCTTGTTTTTCTCTGAGTTGTGTGATCTCTGAGGTTAACTGCTCTATTTGAAAATTCAGTTGTGAAATGGTGTTTTCCAGTTCTGATGCACTACCTTGCAAGCACAGATACTTTTCTTTCTCCTGCGTCAATAAAGAATCCTTTTCATTAATGATGCTGATGAGATGGTTATTCTTCTCTTGTAAGCTCTGTATTTCTCCCTGAAATTTAGCAATTACGCCCATTTCTAATTTCAGTCTGGCTTCACATGCCTCTGATTGTGCCAATAATGTTGTTTTAACCTGAGAAAACTCTTTATCTTTATTTAACAGCAGAACATCTTTGTCTTGCAAAGCTGTCTGCAAATTCTGAGTCTCTTCATGTAGCTCAGAGATCACTGTTAGTTTCTGAGTGATTTGGTCCTCACTTTCCAACAGTTTGACCTGCACCTTATTTACATACATCTCCTGTGTTCTGAAAACTTCCTCTTTCTCTTTCAGAGTGAGTTGTAAAGCTTCAAGTTGAGAGTGCTCAGATTTTAACTGTTCTGCCAAAGATGCCAGTTCGACTCTTTTGCTAGCCAATTCATTTTGTAGAGAAGTTATCATCTCTTGTTGTCTAAATATTTCTCCCATTGAATTCTTCAGTTCAGATTTAATTATAATATTTTGGTCATTCATTGCCTGAACACTATCCTGATATTCCACAACCTCCATTTTTTTCTGTCTCAACTCCTCCTTTAGGCTTACATTTTCTGTTAAATGCCTCTCTAAAGTGTCTTTTAAGTTTGCATTATCAGATTCAAGCTTCACAATATTTGTATTCAGAATACCAAGCTGACTAGTTAGTGAAAGCAGTGACTCATTTCTTTTGTACAATTCCTCTGAGTGATTGTGGCATTCAAGATTTTTCTCTCTTAAAGTGCTTTCTTTCACTTCCAAGTCCACTTTTAGAGAGCTTATCTCTTGCTGAAGGGTAAAAACAAGTTCTCTTTCATGACTAAGTTCCTTTTGTAGCAAAAGACATGTATTCGATTCTTTCTGCAGCAACGTGACTTTCTCTGTCAGGCCTGATTTATGTTCATTAGCTTGTTGTTGAAGAATGGATAGACTATTTTGTAATTCCTTGAGTTGGTGCTGATAAGCTTCCATTTGTGTACTTTGGTCTGTCAAGATCTTTTCTTTTTCAAGGACAATATGGTTGTATTGAATGACTTGAGAAGTGGAGGATTCAAGTTCTCTCCTAAGATGATTTACTTCCTCTTTGGTCTCCCTGAGACATTGTGAGAGGGCTGCACATTCTGAAGACTTTTTCTGTAAGGTCTCAGCTCCAGATTGCTGTTTCTGCTGAATAACTTTGTATTCCTCCACTTGCAAAAGCAAATCTTCCTTTTGCTTAAGTAAACCTTCTATGATTTTATGGTTTTCCACATCTTGCGTTTCAAAAATCAAGATTTTGTTTTGTAAAGTCTCTCTCTCCTTGGTTGTTTCTGTGAGTGACTTCATCTGTTCATTCGTTTGTTTCTGAAGGTACTTGTTCTGTTCATCAAGACTGATGATTTTAGATGCAAGCTCTTCATTTTCTTTGAGAGTTAATGCAACCTTGCTATTCATTTCAGACACAACCTGTGTCAGTGTAAGCACTTCCTTTTGTTTCTCTTCAAACATTTCTTGTAATTGTTGATTTTGGCTACTCAATGTCTCACGGAGCCTAACAACGGCATCTTTTTCTAACAAAATCTCAGCCATTGATTGCTTGTTTTGTTCAAGTTCTTTGCTCAATTCAGTTCCTCTGAGAGCTAGCTGTTCCTTATCCCTCTGCAAGCCTTCTATTGTTTTAACACTTTCTAACAACTGCAGTTCAACTTCAGATATTTTGCTTACCAATCTTTTCTTTTCTTCTGAAACATCAGAAAGAGACTGGACACTAGTCTCAATTTCCCTCTTTAATTGATAATTGTCATTAGTGAGACTTTTGACTTGTAAAAGCAACTTGGAATTCTGATCTTGCACAGCTTGTATTTCCTCCTTAGCATTATCCAGAAGCTGCTTTTGTCTTGCAAGCTCCCCCAAATTCTGCTCAAGTGATTCTTGAAGTTTCTTGTTGTTATCGTTCACAGATTCAAAACTCTCAATTTTACCAGACAAATCTTTCTCAAGGTTTTCTTTGGCTTCATCTCGAATCTTGAGTTCTTTGTTAAATCTAGCCCTCTCAGCAACTGTCTCCTCTTGAACAGCCTTCAGCTTCTGCTCTAATAAGGATATTATCTTTGACTTGTCTAGGACATCTTGCTTAAGCTGCTCTTGACATTCAACCTGCTCCTCAAGCTTTCTAGAGAACATCAGAAGCTCACTTTTATGTTTGCTTATTTCACCAAGCAACTTATTACGTTCCACTTTGAGGAATTCTTTTTCATGCACTTGTTCTCTATCCAATAGGTCATCTTTGAGATTCGTATTCAGCTTCTGTATTTCCGTGCGGAGATCCTGAATTGTTTTCTTATCCTCCTCTGTTTGCTTTGTGAAGTCTTTAATTTCACTACTCTTTGACTCGCTTTCTTTTTTCACTACCTTTAGATCACTTTCAGTTCTCTTCAATTGTTCAATCAGCTCAGGTATTAACACATTAAAGAACTGTTGGTCAGAAAGCTGTGGGTCTCTAAAGATGTGAACATCCTGTTCGACTTTAGTCAGCACTTCCTCTTTGAGCTTCATTTCCTGTTTTAATTCATGGATTTGCTCTGAATATTCTGCTGTGCTGGATGATAGAGCCAGTATTTCTTTGTCCTTATCAGTGATGACATCTTGAAGTCTATCGATTTCTCGCTCACAGCTCTGCAAGTCATGAACCAGCTGTGCTCTTTCTTCCAGATGAGCTGTGTTCAGTCTGTCAAGATCATCATTCGTTTGAACCAGATCACTCTGTAATGATTCTATTGTTGCCTCTTGTTTCTGCGTCTGAAACAAGAAAATGGAAATTAGTGACATTAATGAACTTTGAATGAAAAATATATGGTTGTATATACTTTGGCAAAATATAATTGTCAAAGTTGCACAAAAAAACATTGAAAACATGGGAGCCAGTGAACAATCATGTCTGTAAGATGTTACCTTGTCTTTCAGCGCACCAAGTTTGAGTGTCAGCTCTGCAACAGATGCTTTCATCTCGGAGTTTTCCTTCTCAAAGGTGCTGCATGTTTTTTTAACTTCAGCCAGCTGCATAACAAGGTAGTCTCAATTACTCAGATGTGGTTTAAAAAAATCACATATATGTCATATCTTCAATGTGTGACACTGATTTTCATGCTTGGGTCAGTACTGTTTAATAAAAGTGTGTTTGAAAAACTAAAATGGTTGCTGAATGCAAAAATGTCTTTAAAAGCTCTACAATGCTTATAAAATCGCACACCTATGTTAATATAGTGAATTATTTATATTCTGCCTGAGTGGTGAAGAAGAGGTGTTATTTTATTTTATTGTATTTTATTTTTATTATTTCTTTCGAGATTGCAATTATTGCAAACATTTATTGTCAACTTGAAATATATGTGACCAACTGGTGAAATGAAGCTCAATAAATGTCCAATCATATAGATGAGTCCCCAAAATAGATAATGTCATCTTGTTAAATATACACACACTGTTACAAAACAGTACACATTTACCCACATTGTGTTCAGTTTGAAGCAGTTTATCAGCTGTGTCTTGGTGTTGTTTTTCTTTTGCCTCTAATGCCTCCCTCAGACTGTCAATACATTCCAGTTTCTCTGAGGTTCTGGCAAGCGTGTGCTCCTTTTCCATGAGCGAGGACTCCAGACACTCCTGTGTGCTGCTCAGTCTGAGTCAACAGATAGGTTAAATTATTTTTATGGCTTTTAAACAACATTTGTGTACAAATCAGACAATAACTAAAATTACAATGTTACGAAACAGATAAGAATCTTGGAATGTTTCTGTAATCAGGCACCAGAAGCTTATTTTAAATAATTACCCTTGTAGTTGTTTGTTCAGACTGGTGATGAGCAGCTGATGCTTTTCTGCATCTTTAATCTGTTGACTGCGAAGGCTGGCGACCTGTGCCTGCAGGCGCTCAGACTCATTCTAACAGATAAGATGATGACAGATCATTAAAAATACAAGCAAAACAGCAAAAATGCACCCCACTGCAAAACTGCGTGTCATGTTGGTATAGAAAAATATGGGCTTAACCTAGGGCTGCATGATAATGAAAAAAATATGAATTGCTCATTGTTGCTCTTGACCATTGTTATTGCAAAAAGATCCTTGAATTGGACCAAGAGGTGAACTAAGTGAAAAAGGACCCAATTCTCTTTACGTCAACACTGTCCCTGCACCTGAAAGAGGACTCTGATCCTTTTTTGGTCTCAGACCTCTTTGTGTTCATACTGTTGCTTTTTGGACTAAGTCCAATACACTGGCTGATGGCTGATGACTATACCTTCCAAAATTCGAGCCCATTCACACCGTTCAAAGTGCTTCACTGTAACCCTCGTTTTTATTTTATTATTATTACTTTGTAAAACAACATTGCTAGAAATGTTGTAGATTAAAGCCCTATTCAGACAGTAATTGTTTCTCATGTGGACATCTGTAAAAATAAATTTGCATGGCACCTCAGTGATACAACTCATGCATTCGGATGGCGAATTATTCATGGTGGTTTATTATTCATTTAGTGATCCTACGAACTCAGGAACGTGCTGCTCACAAGCTCGCATGATTGTCTGCTGTAGGCTAAATAAAATGTCATATGCTTGTAATAATATGAATAAATTCATATTTAATTTAATAATAGGAAAATAATATCCTGTTTAAAAATAGAAAGAGACACGCTATAGCTGAAATAATTTTACGTCTTGCATTTTATCTCAAAATGATGGATGTCATTTTAAAAACATGGAAATTAGTGGAAATAAGTTAATGTAGCCTCTTATTTACATGAGGTAAACAAAGCTGCTTGATTTCTATTTTTAATGTTGGCCTATATAATTGTATAATACAGTTTAAAATTGTTTCAAATGTTTACGTGCTTTTTTCCTCTTTCTCCTTTCGCTGAGCTGGAGTGGTGAAATAGGCTACTTCCCAGCATTTCAGTAATAAAAGTGCATCAGTTATCATACAGTGTTCCACAGTGGTCAAAAAGGATTTAAACAGTGAATTTTGAAACTCTGAGATGTGGATTCGGACGGCAATTAAATTACCACACGTCCTTGGTGTTTGTCAAAAACAGTAGGGAATTCAGCTGGGGATTTTTACGCGGATGGTGGGAGAAAAACACTAACATTCTGGATTCAGACAGCATCACTGACTAGTCCCTGTAAATGTTTAAAATACATTACGTCCCTATAAGAAACTATTATGTCCCAATAGGGCTTAACATTTTTGCTTAAGTTGTTGTAACGTAATTTATTATTAAATATTTGTGATGTTTTGATAATGCTCTCTGCTGTGCATGTGGTTTTGTTTTGTTCTCTTTTCCTTGTTCCTCTTGTCCACGCCTATTAGTGTGCATAGGTGTGTTGAATTAACTCTGAGGCTGCAGAATGGTGGCGATCTAGTGAAGCAGATTTAAGCTTTGAGGAAGTTCAGTCAAAGACATTCTCCTCTCCCACTCTGGAAGCTTAGTTGAATTTGTTTGTGCATTATAACTTTTGCTTTGTATTTTCTTTAACATTTAAATTACTAGTTTGGTTAATTGGTTAAAATAATATTATAATTAAATATAATCTCACATGCTTAAAATGAAACTACAAACAAGATTTTCGTGCAGACGCATCTCTCTAACATTTTGAAAGCGGTTGGAAAGACAACAGACAAGTGCATGTTGTTAATTAGTAATTTGAGAGATCTGCCAGCAGAAGCAGTATAGCCGGTTTGTTCGGAGGCATCTGATGAACAAACTAAATGGAATGGAAAAAACAAGTGAGCCCAGAATGATTTGTGTTTACAGTGCATGTTTTAGTAAAACGTTTAGAATGTTTAACAGTTTATGATTAGCTAATTGTGGCAGCCATAAACAATTATATTTATAAAATATAAACACAATTATATTTTTTGATTATTTGTGCAGCCCTAGCTTAACTCAAAATGTTAAAAATCACTACACACCCTGTGTGTGAACTGCACACCAATTTACAGTGCGAAGAGGACGGTGATAAGTACAAAGAGAAGGTTCCACGATCAGACGTGCTTTTGGAAGCTTACACAAACATAAACAAACCTGAGATGTGGACAGGGTGTCACCTTCATCTATACCAAACGTTGCCTGTGTTAGAGGAGTGTTGCATATAGTTCACTCAATATACAGGTAATTAACTGGCTATTACCAAATTATACCATAGATCATCATATATCATAGAAAGATTCAACGAGATTTTGTCAAAAACAAATTTGGATTACTTTATTTTCTGACAAGCAAAAAAAAAATCTGCTTCATTCACCATTTGTTTTTAGGGGAAAAAAGCTGAAACTGACCTTTTGATAAGCCCGAAGTACTCACCCTCATGTCGTTCCAAACCCTTAAGACCTGTTCATCTTTGGAACTCAAATTAAGATATTTTTGATGAAATCCAAGAGTGTTTTTTTTTATCCCTCATAGACAGCAACGTAATTACAATCATTCAAGGTATTAAGAAAAGTATTAAAGACATCGTTAAAATAATCAACGTGACTACATTTGTTCAACCTTAATGTTATGAGGTGACGAGAATAATTTTTGTGTGCAAAAACAAAACAAAAATAACTTTATTCAACAATTCTTTTCTAACCTGTCAGACTTGTACACAGTGAACGCAGTGCAGGCTTCCGTGTTTATGTCCGAACGCCGACTCATTATTGGCCGACGCTGTTCACGTGAGCACCACGACGCATGCGTGTGGTGTGATGCTGACGCAGGAGCCGGCCAATACTGAGCAGGTGTTCGGATGTAAACATGGAAGCGCTGAACTGCGTTCACTGCGTCAACTGCCTACGAGTCTGACAGGGCAGAGAAGAAATTGTTGAATAAAGTCGTTATTTTTGTTTTGTTTTTTGTGCACAAAAAGTATTCTCATTGCTTCATAACATTAAGTTTGAACCAGTGTAGTCACGCTGACTATTTTAACGACGTCTTTAATACCTTTCTGGACCTTGAATGACAATAATTACATTGCTTTATATGGGGAATAAAAAACCTCTCGGATTTCATCAAAAATATTTTAATTTGTGTTCCGAAGATGGGTTTGGAACGACTCAAGGGTGAGTACTTGACAGAAATGAAAGAAATTTCATTTTAGGGTGAACTAACCCTTTAATAGCATGAAGAACAAATACAGACACAGACTGAGCATAGAGATCAATTAAAGACTCAAACTCTCTTTGATACAAAAACATACCCCATGTGAGTTCTTGTTTTTAATGTTGATATCAAGAATGCAATTTTTCCCAAATATCCACATGACTGCAAATGTGACATTGATTTTATACAACAGTTACTAACAAAAGGTTAGTAACTGTCTTAATATTAAGATATGTACATTTTAAACAGTATTGTTTGCTCTATTTTGCAGCGAAATAATAGTTTCAACGAAAGTCACAGCAGGAATGCAACACACAGCGGTGTTTCCTTAACGAATCTGCGGCTTTGAACGAATCGAGAGAGTCAATGATTCAATGAACCCATTCATAAATACAGGCACTTGCTCACTGAATGAATGAAGGACTGACAGCTCACTCATTAAGACAGTGACTTACCACCACCTACTGGCGGTTGTAGTTTGATATTTAAAAGTGTCACTTTATTTTTACCATCATTACATATTTCTCTATTAAACATTTTCTATTTAAAACAATATTTATTTTATAAAGGTATTCATAAAGGTAAAAAAAAAAAAAAAATGAACTGGAAAATTAATTTAAGGGGGCAAATATTGTCCCTTAATGGAAAAGGTTTTACTGCAGTCGTAGTGGAAGAGAGGGGGTATGTAGAAGGATGTTAAATGCCACAGGGGATACGCCACTCTAAAAAGTTTGGGAACCACTGTCCTAAATTATACCTCAAACAAAACTATTGCATATCACCAGAGAGCACTTTGGATGCAAGATCTTTGTTTTGACAACTTTGATACTGCTTTTTGCCATTTTTGGAATAAATTATCATGATTACACTTGTCTTTAGTTAAATCAGATGGGATGTATCGCTTCTGCACAGATTATAGGAAGTTAAATAAAGTGACTAGGCATTATTCATTTTCACTTTATTTAATGATTCCTAAGGCAATTCAATCCAAAAATTTCTCTCTGCATGATTTACAGCAGTGGTGACTGAGGAAGCGGGCTTAGCAAAAGGTCAGTTGGCAGGCAGTGTAATTGCTGAGGCTTATAACGATAGTGCCTTAATATGTACAGTCCAAACAGTTTGTGTACCTGTAGTAATTCAATGCGAGCCTGAAGTTGCAGACGGTCCTCTAGATCTTGGCATTGTTTCTCAAGGACCAAAATCTGCTCCTGCAGTTGGTTTCTCTCCAGTTCAAGCTCCTCGACAACAGACCTCAAACCATCTAAACGAGTGAAAACAAAAACAAATATATCATCCACATGAATAATGACAAATAAAGTGAGTGTACTGATTTATATATTTTACATTAATGCTCACATCTTTCTCCAATCATTCTTTATTTTGTGTAATGCAAAATATTTAATAAAAAAAAAAAAGTGAGAAAATCACCGGCAAATTGCTCAAAGTGGATGCTCAACCAAAAAATAAAGCAGAATGAAAAGATCTGGCAGACCACTGCTCCAAAAATTAGAAATTTATAAACAGACTCTCAGAAAGGTAATGTTTCGAGCACACAGGCTTTTCTTTGGAAAGTCAATAAATTTCTAATTTACGGAGCCGTGGTGTGCCGACTTTATCTCTTCTTTCCGCAAAATATTTAAGACCTTACTTGTAAATACTTCTAATATTCCTAGGGACCTCCAGATAAAGCATGGTAATTTACTTGCCATGCAACAGCAGTGACCAGAACAAAGGAGGACAAACCTCCACATACTTTCTTACACAAATGGACACAAAACTACAACACATTTACTCTATACCTATCCAGATACCTCAGTTTATTTATTACAGCTAAATTAATATGTGTTAATGAATATTTTCTAATTAGACATTGTATAGCTAATGTGAGTTAATAAATAAGTTATTTGTTTGGTATGAAAAAAGCACAATTGCTTATCTATTCATAAGATAATGTTACTGCTACACCTGCATCCATCTTCACTTGAATTTTCCATCCTATACATTTAATTCTATTGTCCATTTTACCCTTGCTTTATTTGGGTCTCTTGATTTGTCATTATTTTTCTTCTATATCTTTTGTTAACACATTTCATTTTATTATGATGTGTCTTCCTTGAGTTGATCCAACAGCATGATATTCAGAATATCATAACATTTTTCAGATAAGTCAGACGGTAAAATCCATCCAAATTTGCATATTTTCTAATATGATCCACTTGGACAATCATTGTTCTAATTTTAATGTGAAATTCATTAGCTGGTGCCCCGAGATTAAAAGAGGAAGGTCATCACACTGGTGTGTGACCAAAATAAGACCAAAAACTGCACAGAGCAAACATTTACAACATGGACAGTTTCTAGTGAGTTTCACACCTGTATCTGCAGAACTGTGCTGTGGCCACCATCCACCCATATTCTCTCCATTCACATCGCAATCAGTGGGACCTATCGGGTCTTGCCTATTATGAAATTCCAAGTCTTCCTGTAGAAAGAAATAGTAAATACATTAGAAGATACATTATATATAACTTTTACATAAACATACATTTTTTATTATCACTTCTTTAAAATTAAAAATTAATTACTTCTACATGAGTGGAGAAAAAAATACAAACAGTACAGTTCATCTAAAAATGAAAATTGTACCTTTTACTCACCCTCAAGTCCTTCCAAACCTGTATGGCTTTCTTTCATTCTTCCACATCTTCAAATTTGAGATTCAAGATCGGTTACAAGACTTTTGAAAAAATAACAACGGATGCACTCGATGCCAAATCCTGTACCTTATTCGGAAAGGCACTGATAATGGCTTCAAAACGAATAATGAATTCTACAGAATAACAGGAAAAATATTTGGCGGACAAATTAATAATTATAATTTGTTACATTTATATAGCGCTTTTCTGGGTACTCAAAGCGCTTTATATGAAATGGGGAATCTCCTCAACCACCACCAATGTGCAGCATCCACCTGGATGATGTGATGGCAGCCATTTTGTGCCAGAACGCC
Source organism: Ctenopharyngodon idella (assembly GCF_019924925.1). Classification (NCBI taxonomy): domain Eukaryota; kingdom Metazoa; phylum Chordata; class Actinopteri; order Cypriniformes; family Xenocyprididae; genus Ctenopharyngodon; species Ctenopharyngodon idella. The sequence continues at coordinate 11,169,921 of NC_067237.1, forward strand.
CACCACATGCCAGCTTATTGGTGGAGAGGAGACAGAGTGATGAAGCCAATCAGTATACGGGGATGATTAGGAGGCCATGATGGACAGAGGCCAATAAGCGAATTTGGCCAGGATGCCGGGGTTACACCCCTACTCTTTTTCGAAGGACATCCTGGGACCTTGATTTAATGTCTCATCTGAAGGACGGTGCTTTGTGACAGTACAGTGTACGATATTATACATATACCTCTAAAATCACTGTGTGTGAAGTGAATCAGTGTAAACTCTATGAATGAAATGAGATCAGCACGATCGCAAACCAAATAGCCACGTCGGCCGTCGCTGCGAGTCTGCGAGAAATCAAAGCTGTCAAGAGTAATATCATCTAAGGTACTGAATCATACACATTTTCTACTACTTTTCTACTACTTGATAGTAGAATAGATAGGCCTACTTGATAGTAGAAAATGTGTATGTAGCATTTAGCCTATGCATTCTTTATAATTTGCTCAGATATATGACATTTGAATGCATGGTAAAATTTGTTTAAGGAATTTTCAACCACTAAATATTTCAACTTCCATGTTCTCTAATCAGCTATTCCGTTGGACACTAGGTGGCGCTACAATAAGCACCTTTGCGTTGTGGTTCATAACTGGTTATGGTTCGATTTGGTTTGATTTTTCCAAAAATCTAATTTTCTTTAACTCCTCCCAGGTGAAACTTGGTACGCTTGATCCCCATGCCCAAAAATGTGTCAAAAGAATTTTAATTTGTCAAAGAATTGCAAAGATATAAGTTAATTAATTGGTCAGGCATCGCCCATTTTTATGAGTTGACCTATATCTGCTGAAAGCTAATCTAAACGAAACTTGAAACACATAGACACCAGGACATTCTGAGGATGCGCATCAATTTTGTAAAATTCTGCCAATAAGGGGTGCTACAACACTTTAACTATGGAACTGTATGATCCATGAAATTGAAAATTGTAACTAATAACTCCACAACCATGTGTGATAGAATCAAAATCTTGTTTCATCTGAATCCTTAAAGCGGTTCAATAATATCCAACATTCTAATTTGTATATAAAAAAATAAATAAAATAAAGCCACTTGTGGCTATATTTTAACATTTAACATTATTATTTTAATTAGTAGATATTCAAATATTTATTTATCAGGATTATGAACTTCAAGTTAAATTCCTGCCCAACTTCTGGTTTTATCCAAATACAAATAAAAATAATTTTTGCATTTGTTACAGATACAGATATTGTCTCTGATGCATACCCTAGTAATAACCTTTGGCTACACTGACAAAGCGGACAGCGCATCCTCGCACACCATGTTTGAATGTAACGCATGTGTAAATGATAACGCCGACTGAAGGCAAGGGTTTCAGTGAATAAAGACTTAAATCACATTTAGTCAGAAGATACTTATTTCACAAAAGTCATTACGAACTACTTTTATGGTCTTTTTTTTTTTTTTTTTAAACTCTTCAGACCCTGGTAACTATATATTACTGTATATGGGGAAAAAAGCAGCATTAATTTTCTTCAAATTACCTACTTTTATGTTTGATGGGAAAAAGTCATACAAGTTTGAAATTACATAAGGGCGAGTCAATGGTTTGTGATTTTTTTGGCTAAACTATTTTGCAACACAGCAAAAATGTAAAGGGACTAAATACAGATGGGTGACAAATTAAAGTAAAATCTGAGAGATCCCATGGCTGTGGGGGGCATTTTGCTGTCATGTTTTGGGTCTACTTGTCCCATTATGAGTGGTTAACCACCTTTTTGACTCAAAGGCCACTCATTGTCCACAACAAAATCTGAATGATGAGGTCTTGCATGACCTTTGTAGCGGAAAAATATTTTTTATTCAAATTTCAACACAATAAAATGTTTTAGAGTTTGACAACTAGAAAAAATAATAAATTATAAAAATGCCCATGGAGTTTTAAAATTTTATTAATTTACATTACTTTTCCAGAATCACTGCCTTAGAGGAACAGGTCAATGTAAATCAATATAAAGTTGTTCTAAGTGCTCAGCTTTATCCAATGTTAAAACATTTCTATCCTAATGGGAGTGGTCTCTTCCAGGATGACAATGCCCCCCTCCACAGGACACGAGCATTCACTGAATGACTTGAGGAGTATGAAAATAATGTAAAACCTATGCTACGCCTTTGCAGTCAACAGGATCTCAACCAAAACTGAACAACTATGGGAGATTTTGGACTGGCATGTTAGAAAGCACTTACCGCCACTATCATCAAAACACTACTGAAGAATGGTGTTCAATCCCTCCAGTAGGAGGGATCCAGATACTTTTAGAATCAATACCAAATGCCAGCTAATCTGGCAGCACATGGTGGCCTAAAACCTAAGATGCTTTTTCCTTTAATTTGTCACTCGTCTGTATGTTATTTATGTAGTGACTTTAGTTCATACCTGCAGGCTGCGTGGGGTGAAATATTTGGGCTTCCTGCTTTTCTGTGGGCAGAGTCCATGGGCCTGGGACGACTCCTCCTCCACTTCCTGTTGCCGATTGGCTAATGCTGGATCGGAGCAGCCAGGAAACAACCAGTCATCCTCAATCAGTTTTGTGCCACAAGACAAAGGGAATGGATCAAATATATTTAAAGCAATGGAGGGCAGAGTACAAAATCAGGGTTGAGGAGAGACAGCCAGGTAATTCTAGTGCAGATTAAAGAGTGGTAAAGGGACGGAAAGCAGCAGGAAGGAGCACAAATTTCAAATTCAGTTTTCAAGGCATGACTACGGACCAGAAGTTCACACAAAGCCATCATGATAATTAGAGTGCAAACTACAGTGATAAGTAGGTTTTTAGATTACTTTAAGAAAATATAACAATTCATCTCGGTCTCAGCAATATGTGAATAATATCACCTGAAGTGATACTTCTCTTTGCCTCACACTCCCTGTCAGGTTGGGTGGAGGTACTGGTCTTCTACTCTTCTCTGTGCAATAATTCTTTTGAGTTTAATGTGGTTACCATCACACTTCCAGTAAAACTCCATATTGTAGTCATTTATTGCCCTCCAGGTCAGCTGGGCAACTTTCTAGAGGAGCTGGATGTGCTGATGTCCTCATTCCCTGAGGATGGCAGCCCAATTGTACTCTTCAGCAACTTAAACATCCACCTGGAGAAGCCTTACGCTACAGATTTCCATTTTCTCCTAGCCTTATTTGATCTTTAAAGGCTCACCACCACGGGTACTCACAAAACAGGCAACCAGCTTGACCTCATCTACACACACAACTGTATCACAGAATTTTTTTTTGATTAAACCACTGCATAATTTGATAATTTTCTTTATTATTTTTAGTTTACAACTTCCCTCTTACATTCCTGCGAAACCTATGCTCCCTTTCTCCCTACCACCTTTTCCTCTGTTGTGTTATCTCTTCCCACACCCAATTCTCTTTACTGGATGCGAATAGTGCCATAGACCCTTTATTCTCCTATCTAGACAATATGGGTCCTCTCTCCTCCAGGCAAACGTGTGCTACTCCCTCCAACCCCTGGTTATCCTATGATCTCTGTGAACACCAAACTCAAGGCAGCAGAGAGAAAATGGCAAAAATAAAAAGATTCAACTGACCACAGTATGTATCAGTCTTTGCTCTTATCTTTTTCCATCAAGGTTCACATTGCCAAAACTTCATATATCCAAAAAAGTTCAACAGACATGCAAATTCTTCAAAACATTAAATTCTCTCCTCTGCCCCCATCCGCCACTTCCTACCACCTCTTTAACAGTTGATGATTTTGCTAATTTCTTCATATACAAAACTACCACCATCAGCAGTCATCTCTCAGCTTCACAAACCCTGGAACTGAGACCAACGACATTCGCAGCTAATAATCTCTCCTCCTCCTCTTTCTTCATATGTTGTTCAAAGGTGTTATGTATAGAAATCAGATGTTCCAAGCAAAAGACAGCACTCACTCTGATGGAGGAACTTAACTGATGTCAACCCCAGCTTCAGATGTTTTTTAGTTTTTATTTTGCTGTGTTTAGTAATTCTTTTTTTTTCTTTTGAAATTTTTATGCCTTTATTGGATAGGACATTATAAAGATCAGACAGGAAAGCGTGGGGTAGAAAGAGGGGAACGGCAAAGGACCTCAAGCCAGGTGCAGCTGCGCTATATATGTCAAAGCTCTGCCCACGAGGCTATCGGTCCAATGTGCGTAGTAATTCTGAATGTATTACTATAGTAGCTATCTATATGCTGTCAAGTTTGGTGGTCTTTTGGTATTTCTATGTGGTCCTTTTTGGTACCACACCTTGAATTGTATGTATCTGTGCAAAAAAAGTTCTAAACAAACCTAAATTGTATTTCCCCCCCCCCGTCTTCCATTTTTTTGCTGTTGTACTGTGTACATTGTGAATTATGAAAATTAAAAAGTATTTTTTACAACTGAGAATTATGTTCTGGAATGTTTTCATGTGTGCTTTGGTGTGCACATTAGATTTGAATTACATGGACTCGTATCATTTTTGTTGGTAACTTGGTAAAATATTTATTATATAAACTTTATTTTAAATATGTTTCAGGCCTCTCAAATACTAGTCTTAATATTTTCTCTTGAATGTGTTTCAACCAAAAAATGCTAGTCACTTTTCAGTATATTTGAGCTTCTCTAAAGCTTAGATTCTTCAACTTCGAATATCCCTAGCGTCGGGGTTGACTCTAGCAAAGGTATCAACTCTCATTGTCGACTCCATTTCGAAGTCTGAATTCGCTTGCTTGTTCACTAAACCCTATATTGCAAGGCAGATGAGTGCAATATAAGCAAGGAGTGAACCAAATGAAGCCAAGAATTCGAAGGCTGACATATACACTGTGCGTGCCACAGTAACTAATCTTGTATTCTTATGGCTTACACAGCTTTCTAAAAATCCCAGAATCTAAGGGGCCTTACACAACACTGTTTTCAACTAAAAATGGAAACATTTTATATGCATTTTGGCCATTCATTTACACCTGAAAACACAAACTTTTGAAAATTGGGTTTAAAATGCAAGTTTTTGAAAACGATACCATTATTGTCTCTGTGTGAACTACAAAAACGCAAATTTGTGAAAACAGTGTCATCATGTGCATGTGTATTACATGTTCAGTCTATAGCCGCTTAGTGTTTCTTTACAAAGTGACAATGCCAACTACTGGTATGGCATGAATAATAAATGTTTTTTTTTTTTTTTTTTTTTTTTTTTTTTTTGCGGATCCGTGTGGGGATCATTTTGACAACATTGTCATCTGTACGCAAAAAAAACCAAGTAAAAACGTTTCCGATTTTAGTACATCGCTGTTGTGTAAACGTACCCTAATACCCTAACTTCTCAAACTGTTCCTCTACTACTATGTGCAATTATGAGAGAAAACAGTACTTTTCTGCATGACTTTTCAGTATAAGCCTAACCAATTTCTGGTGCTTTTGTCCAAAATGCTGTATTTAGGTCTAGTCTGACTACAGAATCAGGTCCCACTGAATGCGGCAGAAACATCTGGCAAAAGGCAGTTTGTTGTTTGATGACATCAAATGATTTTTTTATGGCAGCCTCAGGTTGCAATTTTTTTTCTCTAAATATTTCCAAAATTCAACATATATTTGAATTATAAAGAATTTGGGGAGTCTGTTTCAGTTAGGGGAAAAGATTAGTGAGCACCAGGTTTTAAACCAACAGACCACAAGAGGGCACAACAAATAAATATAAACAACAATACTGGACGCCAGTGAATTTCCTTGTCTGGATAAAAAAAAAAAACTATCATTATTTACTCACCTCCATGCAGTTCCAAACCTGTATGATTTACTTTTTTTCTTAAAGTGTTAACAAAAATTTTGAAGACCCTACTATGTTTCACCCTACGGGGGAAAAATACAGTGAGACATCACGGAGTGTGGCCTAAGACATTATTCCAAAATGTGTTATTTTGTGGTCCACATAAAGAAAGTTATACAAGTTTGGAATGATATGAGGGTGAGTAAATGATTACAGAATTTAAATGGGTGAAAGCCTGTACTTTACACTACAATTCGTAGTGGTAATAATACTCGACATAAATAACTGAAACATCACGTTAACAGTTGCTAAAGATCCATTTTATAGCACAGACTTGTGCAAAGATTGAAGTCAGGGAATTGGAAGAAGAGAAAAAAAAAGAAGACAAAGCGACAGATGAAGGACAGGACCCCATGAGCCAGCCTCGTCTGTACTGCCAGAGTTTCCTCAGAAGATAAAAAGTTGCAGAAAACTACTGGTAGTACAGACGGGGCAAACAATGGAGGCGATGAAACCTGCATGCACAAAACTGATGGGAAACTGTTCTCAGTGGCTGCACCTATCATGCAGAGCAGGAACAGAGGCAGAGATGGGGAGGAGGAGGGTCTCAGGGCCAATAGGTGGGAGAGAAGTGTTACAAAACAAATGTAATCAAAAAACAAACCAAACATTTTGAAACTCATTAAGCATGCCACCATGTCAGTAAGGCTCATTTCACACTAGATCCATATAGCAGGAGCAGAGAAGAAGCGGCAGTGCTGCTCTACTCACGCTAAGTTAAAGTGACTGTATTATTCGTGGTCAAAATTAATATGGATTCACATGAAAAAAAAAATTTTACATAAAAATATAAGTGAGGTCTATTGTATTTCATGTAGTCCCAATATGACTTTAAACAGTGTGTAAATAAAAGCATGTTCAAACAATTTAAATTATAGCTTAAAAAACATGCTAAAAATAAAATTTATCATATAAAACTACAAAGTTTATATGATACATTTATATAAAATTATATCGTTGAACATGTTATATGGTTATATGGCATGAGTATGTAAGACGAGGGAACACTATCACATCACAGCAGTGTATGCTGTGATCGTAAACAAAAGAACATGACAGGCTGACATGATTGGACTACAGAACCAGGTAAAGTTCAGTTGCACGCTAGAAATGCTGCCAGTGTGAGAGCACAATGGGCACGTGCTGCTTCGGCTCTGCATTCTGCTTATGCTTCCAGTGCGAAACAGGTATAAGAAACCCAAATATCTCAAGACATTTTTCTAAAGGGTTTATCCTCTTTCACAATTAAAGATTAGTTCACTTTCAAATGAAAATTAGCCCAAGCTTTACTCACCCTCAAGCCATCCGAGGTGTATATGACTTTCTTCTTTCTAATGAACACAATCTGAGAAATATTAATAACATTAGCATTACCAAACGAGTATGAGCTGAAGAAAGTGCCTCCATCCACATCCATCCATCATAAACATATTCCACATGGCTCCGGGGGGGGTTAATAAATTCCTTCTGAAGCGAAGCGATGCGTTTGTGTAAAAAAAAAATATATATATATATTTAACAAGTTATGAAGTAAAATATCTAGCTTCTGCCAGACCACCTTTTGTATTCAAGTTACGAAGAAAGTGTAAACTAGCATTGTGTCAGTTACACTTTTTCCATAAGTTGAATAGGGAAGGCGTAGGACGTAGCGTAAGCTTTTTGAACTGCTAGAGTTTTACACTTTCTTTGTAAGTAGAATACAGAAGGCGGT